>NW_007726689.1:231085-231636 GCF_000696425.1 Galeopterus variegatus | reverse complement strand
ATAACAGCATTCCTCCCCAAGAAGAGGCAGGTGCCTTCCTTCTCAGCTGTAAGGAAGTAAAATAAAGGGCCCGACGGTTCTGTAAAGCGACTGTCACGAGTGAGGTGACCTGTCACTGGAGGGAGGAGATGCTATCTATGCTTAGTTCTTCTGAGAGTTTTTGATAGAATTGAGAGGCAGTAGCAGGGCCCGCTATGCCAGTCCCAGTTGCAGGAAGGATCCCTGCCCCAATTAAAAAGTACAATTAGTGCCCTACAGGAGCGGGGGCACTTCCTGAGGGGTGGCCGAAGTTAGTCCCAGTCCCGTCTCCATCTCTCCATCCGTCTGGAGGGTGATGTCAGGGAAGAGTTAAAAGAATATGCAAGAAATCGCTTTGGGGGCAGGCAACAGGCTAACGTAGTTTTACAAAGGAAATACATTCCGGTTTTAGGACGTGGATGAGGGGGGTAAGTGAGTGGCAGCGTCTGGTGTTAGTGAGGCAGAGTGTGGACAGGCCCCGCACAACGCTGACTGTCCCCACTGAGGTGGGATTAGAGGAAAGTGAAGAGACG
>NW_007726689.1:209365-230046 GCF_000696425.1 Galeopterus variegatus | reverse complement strand
CACTGAGGGTTGCGATCCATTGCCGGACACGGAACAAAAAGACAAAAGACAAAAAAAAAAAGAACAGATAGTGTAATAGCTCTTGTGTGAAGGACGTGAAGCGGGTCTGCAAGAGTGAGAGGGTAATCACTGGGGAAATTCATCCTTCTTCTGGGAATGGAAAAAGAGCAAAGGTCCTGGAGATTTTCAGTTTTGTGGGTCCTAAAATGGACGAAGTATGAGGAGATGTAGGGTTGGGGGTTGAGCAGAGGGACCCCTCTGGCTTGGTTAACATATTTTTGAGTAAAATCTCAGGTGCTAATTTTACCAAGGATAAGTGATACCAAGGGGCCTTTCCTAGTACTTTTACTACCATGGGGGTGGCGAGAAGTGCTGTATAAGGCCCTACCCAGCATGGTGAAAGGGGCTTTGGAATGCAGGTTTTAAAAACACTTGCTGTCCCAGGCTCAGTTTAAAGTCTGAGAGGGTGGTGGGGAAAGGATGAGGTAACAGAAGGTTGTCCTGTTCCTGAAGAAGATCCCTAATGAGCGACAGAGTAGGGAGATACTGGCCCAAAGGTGATGAGCTGGGAGGGAGAGGTGTGAGAGTGAAGGGCCTACCGTACATAAGTTCGAGGGGGCTGAGTCCTGTGGGTTTGTCCATTGGAGGTGTTGTATTTCTTGGGGTGTGTATTGGGCTAAGGGCATAGGGGCCATGAGAAGGACATGAGCAGGAGAGGAAGAGTGGGGACCTGGTGATTGAGCAGCCTGTTTTGTTGTTAGATCCGCCAGTTTGTTTCCCTGGGCTCTGGGGTCATGGGAGGTTTGGTGTCCTCTGCAGTGTATAACCCCAACCTTCTTTGGGAGTTGTGCAGCCTCAATAGCTTGCGTTAGATTTACTATGGCATAACCCACCTGGGGGGTGGGCGTGGAGTTGGCACTCCCATCTATAAACCGTGTAATGGGAGACAGGGAGATGTGTGGAAAGGGATTGAGAAAGAGGTCTAAAGTCTCCCTGCAATTGTGTTCTAAGTGTCATGAGTGGTTTGGGATGAGAGTGGATGGATTTTAATGGAGGGCAAGGTTTAAAGGAGAACTGGGAGTTTTAAGTGAAAGTAAGGTGAATAAGTTGTAGGTGGGAAAGGGAAAGAATTGACTTGGCCTTATGGCTGAGAAGGTCTTGACTGTTTGTTGTCTGAAAGTTAGCTTAGAGCTTTCTTATGGTAAATGGGTGGCTGCCATCAAGGCCCATAAACAGGGGCTCATTCTCGAGCTGTGGTGTCTAGTTGCTTAGAGAGGTATGTAACTGGGGAGAAAATATCTTCTGCTTTTTGTCCCAAAACTCCGATTGCAACACCCCTACTGCCAATCTTTTGGTTTTGGTGACAAATAGGATAAAAGGATGAGATAGGTTTGAGAGAGATAGAGCTGGGGCTGCAAGGAGAGCAGCTTTTAATCACTGAAAGGGAGAATGAATGGGCTTTGTGGGATCTAAGAGAATGGCAGGATCCCCTTTGGCTGCCCCATATAGTGGTTTTGTAGCATGCCAATGTTAGGAATCCATAGGCACAGATACCCTGCAAGCCCCAGGAAAGAAAGGATTTCACCCTTTTTGGTAGGAGTACGGTGTTCAGAAATTAGACTCTTGAACTGAAGGAGAAGAAATCTGGGCCTTGCTGGGAAACACTCAATATCCCCTGGAGGCCAGGAAATTAAGGAGAGCAACAGTGTGGGCCTGTGAATCCTCATAGGAGGGCTGCAAAGGAGGTCATCCACATATTGTATTAAAGTGCTAGTGGTTAGGGGAAGTTCAGATAAGTCTTGAGCTAAGGCCTGGCCAGAAAAGTGGGGGCTACCCCAAAACCCCTGAGGTAGTACTCTCCAGGTAAGTTGTTGGGAATGGCATGTGTCAGGATTAGTCCTGTACTAAATGGTCTGAGCCATTAGGCTTTATAACTGGAAGGATGGATGCATTGAAAGGTGAGTGGGTAGGCCATGAGAGATAAGAAAGGAGTTTGTCTATGATAGGTTTTAAGCCTGTTAGGTGTTTGTTAGTGATGGGGTACTGTGACACATTAGGGAACAAATACGGATTCAGCTATTTAACAAGGGTAGGGGAATGGTGCATAACAATGAAGGGAGAATAAGTGTCCCATACTAGGGAATAACCTTGTCCGATGGGGAGGGGAAGGTGGAAGCCTCAGTGGCCAGGTCTGGTTGGAGCCTGTAACAGGAGTATTGTAGCTGGAGTTAAAGTGTTTAGGGTAAGAGTAGCTTTGAATTTGAGAAAAATACCCCATCCCTGTAAGGGGGCTGGGCATTGAGGCTTTTTTAAAAATTTGGGTGTGAATTGGGTGTGATGTAGGGTGTAGGAAGGGGTTGAGTGATCTGTGGGTGGTATTCTGATACCATGACCCCTACTATTGTGATAGAGGATGGGGCTATTCGTCCCGAATATTCAGAAAGGGTAGAGTAAATGGCCCCTGTATTGATGAGAAAAGAGTTCAGCTTACCTGCTGCAAGGCGAGCTACCCTGGGCTCATGTTTGGTGATCTCTGTGGGGGCCTTGGGCCCTGGGCATCATCAGTCCTCCTCCTGGGCAAAGCCGGGAAGCTCTAGTAGGGATGGCCATGAAGCTAAAGGCTGGCGAGTGGCACAGTCAATCCCCCAGGACCTGGCTGTTTGCAGTGAGGACATGTTACGACAGGCCCTTGCCACGTGGCCCAGTTGGCTGCATTTGAAGCAGTTCCCGGGTGGTTTGCCCCTACAGGCAGCCAGCTTTGGAGTATGTGAGCCATGGATGGCATTAGCCAGGAGCTGGTATTTGGCCTGATCTTTTATGGTTTTTTGAGTACCAGGGGCTGATTGGGTAATGAAATGAGAGTGTAAGAAGGCCATGCCTGCAGGGGAGTTTGGTTCTATACATGTGTATTCATGTAAAGCCTCAGAGAGGCAGGTTAGGAACTTGCTGGGATTTTTAATGGATCTCTGTGTGATTTCTCTAAGATTGTCATAATTGACTGACTTGTGAGTTGCCTTTTGGAGGCGGTGAAGTAGGTTTGTGATCATGTTATCCTGGAGATACCGATCCCCATGGCCAGCCCCATGGTAGTTCCAATTTGGGTCCGTGCAAGGAACAGGAATGGCTCCCACAGGCTGCCTATTATTTTGAGCATGTAGCTGAGCTGCCATCCAGACCGGCTCCCTTTATATGGACTCAGACAATTCCTTCCATCCCAGCTATTTCACAGAAGGGTTATAAAAAGCTGTTACTGGATGAAGGGGGAGAAGGCGGGGAGTTGGGCTGAGGACGAGTGTATGGAGGCCAGGTGTGGGGAAGAGAGAGAAATGTGGAGGGCTGATGGATCAGTCCATTCATCCCCCGTCCAACTATGTATCAATCTTTCTATCTGTCCATCATTCTGTCTGTCCACTCATCTATCCGTCCTTTATCCATTCCTCCATCCATCTGTCCATCTACCCATGCACCCATCTGTTTGTCCGCTTATCCATCCATTCATTCAGCAGACACTTCTTGAGCCTCTTCCATGTGTCAGATACTGTGCCAGGTTCTGAGCATGCTATTATTTTGAGCATGTAGCTGAGCTGCCATCCAGACCGGCTCCCTTTATATGGACTCAGACAATTCCTTCCATCCCAGCTATTTCACAGAAGGGTTATAAAAAGCTGTTACTGGATGAAGGGGGAGAAGGCGGGGAGTTGGGCTGAGGACGAGTGTATGGAGGCCAGGTGTGGGGAAGAGAGAGAAATGTGGAGGGCTGATGGATCAGTAGATTGATCCAAGTCTGGAAGGGGAGGTCGAGCATGAGCTAGGAGAATTTGAGACATAGGACAGTTTTGACAGAGAGAAGAAGGTGTTCAGAGATAGGAAAAGGCCTGAACAAGGAATCTCTACAGCTTTTGCCATTTTGGTGAGTGTCCAAATCGAGTGCCATTTTGTGGCTACTGGGATCCATTGGAACGAGGCGTTTGAGTTTAAATGTCTCCCTGAAGGCCAAGAAATTGGCCAGAATATGGCCCAGAGGCATAGAGCATGGAGGTTTGGATCATGAGGATCCTGTGTTGAGGGTGATGAAGGCAGTCAGTCCTGGTAGAAGAAGAGTGACAGCACAGGGCATCTCCTTTGGTGCCCACCTTCTTTTTGAGAGAAAAGCCACTGACCAGCTAGAGGAGTGTCCTCCAGTAGCTGAGGGCATGATAAGATTTCCCTCGGCCAGGTGCCTGGGCTTTGTAGAGACCAAAGTCATAGAGAGTAGTTGGAAGAACCATAGAAGTAGGCAGGAGAGACCCACTGACTCACCCTGACTTGAGGAAGGTGTTGGATGTGTTGATTTGAAATGGGAAAAGGAGAGAGAGTCCCGGAGGCATCCAGTTTTGGCAGGTCCAGGAAGGGCAGCGGAGGGCCAATCACCCCAAGAGAGAGGGGATCATTCACAATGTTGGGTTTCAGCACCATAATGAAAGAAAGCGAGCCGAGATACCGGGTACCGTTCAAGCTTTATTAAAGGAAAAGAATCTGCCTGGCTGTGCTCAAAGTGGAGAACAGCTCGGGTCTGCCCTGAAAATGGGGGGACAGCACCAGTTGTGGGGGTGGTAGAGCTTATATAGTGTGCCAAGGTCTGGCTGATACCATTAAGGAGGGTCATTATGCTAATGTGGATCGGGGTGGAGAACTGGGTCCTTGCAGAAGCAAAAGGGGATTCTGTTTAAGTCAGGAGGCTTCTCCTAAGGGGAAGAGGGGAGGGGAGGGGAGGAGGTGGGCAGTGCCAATTTGATTTGTACCTGGGCTTGTCTAAAGTGGCACTTGTTATGTTGCAGATCTATTAGACTGAAGGGAGAGGGAGGGAGGAAGACTTACCACCCTCAGATGCACACGAAGTTAAGACCTGGCAGAAGTCATTTCAGCTGCCTGTTGGAGGATATCTAAAGGGTATTTTGAAGGATTAAAATGTGGCACAGTGGAAAGACTACTAAGCTTGCTCTCAGAAGGCCCCAATTCTTTCCTAGCCCTGCCATCAACTCACTGGGTAATCTTGGTGTCATCAGTTGGGGTTTTCCAGAGAAAGAGAACTAATATGATATATAAAGAGATTCATTATAAAGTATTGGCTCACATGACCACGGAGGCTGAGAAGTCCTATAATCTACCATCTGCAAGCTGGAGACCCAAGAAGGCTGGTGGTATCATTGAAAGGCTGATGGTGTAGATTCCAGTCCTATTCTGAAAGCCTGAGGACCAGGGGCACCAAGGATAGGAGTAAATCAATGTCCCAACTCAAGCACTCAGAGTAAATTCAACTTTTTTGTTCTACTCAGCCCTTCAATAGGTTGGATGATGCCCACTCACCTGTGGGAGGACAATCTGCTTTATCCAGTTCACAAAGTCAAATGCTAATCTCTTCCTGAAACACCCTTTAGATATACTTAGAAATCATGTTTAACAATCTCTGCACATCCTGTGGCCCGGGCAAGTTGATATAAAATTAACCATCACATTTGGGCAAATCCCTTCACTTTTCTGGGATTCAGTTTCCTCATTGTGAATGAGGATATTGGACAGTGTGGTCAGTAAGGTCCCCTTCAGCTTGAAAGGTTTATGGTTCTTAGTGGGTGAAGGAGGAAGGGAGAAGAGGACTTTGACAAACTGGCCACCCTGCAGACTGCCATGCCACCCTTAGCCCGACCACTTCTGGTCCATGCACTTTGAGCATGGCAGACTCTCCTGGGAGCAGATTCCTCTCAGCCCATTCAACTTCCAGCCTTGAGTCTTTCTCAATTAGATGACATGGAGAACTCTTGTACTTACTTAAGTGTCTTGAGAAAGAACTTTGGAAGAGATACCTGTTAAAAAGTCTAATGATTTATAAGGTGTAATGTATTTGAGGGCCCTTTCTAATCATTTTGAATTTTAAGAATTGAGATTTCAATCAAGATTTGGAAGAAGAAAAAAAAATGGGATTATTGGAGATAAAATAATAGACAAGAGATTAGATGTAAACAAGAGATGCAACATGAGCTTGAAAAGAGATTTGAAAGTAACACTGAAAGAAAAATTTTCCAAAGCAAGAGAAGAGATTTGGGAGATACGTAAACAGTGACATAAAGGAATTAGTTTGCAACATCAGTAGGAAAAAAAATTAGAAAAACAGAGTGCCTTGGATTGTATGTCCCCAGCGTTGAATTGTATGAACCCCTACTTTGACAGTGTTAAGAGGGTGGGAAATCCTATTATGGTAATTGAAAGGTGAGGCTTTGAAGAGGTGATTAGATTAGGACTATGCCATAGTGAATGGATTGGAAATAGTGGTCATGGGCGTGGTTTGGAGGGCTTTACAAAATTTAATAGATGGATTGAATAGCATAATGGGCACAGTTAAAAACAAATTACTAACTGGCTTTTATAGGAAGAACCCATTAGTATTTTGTGGGTGTGGGGGAGGGATGATTGCCTGATTTCAACAGGTAGAGGTGGGTACCTGAGGGGACTACAACTGGTCTTTATGGGGACTTTCAAGCACTTTCCCTATTTTCAGCTTTCCTCCTTTTGCAATACCTAGCATGAGAAATTCCAGGATTTCTGGTGTTCTCCTTAGCAAATCAGTTTCCTTCTAGCAGGTACCTTACCTACCACCTATCACCACCCACTCCTGCTTCCTCCACCCTGCTGTATCCACACCTGGTCTCATGAGACATCTGCAATTTTTGCATCTACTATTTTCCTTCTTTAGATATTATGGCTTGTAATTTCATTTGTCTCCTATATACATTAAAGATAGAATTTCTGTTTCTAATATTGTTTCCCCTATTCCTTTACTGTGATTTTTGAGAGAAGAGAATTGAAATATCATCACTTTGTCATAGTGAAACTAGAATTTTTTGATAATGGAATTAGAACTTCATTTTAATATGCAAATCTTGTTTTGCCTTTTGTACTCAACATTATAATACAATCGCTTTTTAAATTTCATTAAAATATTTTATTCTTTTCTTCTTTCCTTCTCACTCCTTTTCCTCTGTGGTCTCAGCTGAGGGTATTTTAACACATTCCCAAGGCACTCTAGCCAGAAATCTGCTATTTGTCCTAAACATCTTTTCTTTTACCCTATCCATCCAAATAGCCACTGAATCCCTTCACTTGTGTCTATTTTTCCATTTTCATCGTTGCCACCTGGAATCAGGTGAGAAAACCAAGATTCAGAGAGATAGGTTATGGCCCATGGTCCAACTTCTAGAAAAGGACAAAGCTGAGAATGCTCCTGGCTTCAAAGCTCAAGCTCCCCTCTTCCCCCTCCCCATCAAACTGGGCTCCTGGGCACTCACCTCTTGATCTTGAAGGGCTGTCATTTTTCTGATCTTGTTCTTATGTACTGTGGTTTATTTACTTTCAGATCTGGGATCAGTTGACTATTGATTGTATGGACCAGTTATCAAATCCTCAAGTTTGCTATTACCATGACCAAGTTTTAAACTGACTTTTCTTTTAAAATAATTAATTATTGTTTTGGTGGCTAGCTGGCTGATATGGGAATCCCAACCTTTGACCTTGGTGTTATCAGCACTGCAGTCTTCCAAGTGAGCTAACGGGCCAGTCTTAAACTGACTTAAGTTCTGTGCAATTTCAGTTTCAGTACTCATACTAGTTTCCTTTGACTGGTATATCAAATTACCATAAACTTGGTGACTTAAAATGATAGAAATTTGTGCTCTCACAGGTCTAGAGGCCAGAAGTCCAAAATTGGTATTACTGGGCCAAATTCAAGGTGTCAGTGGGGCTATCCTTCCGGAGGCTATAGGGGAGAATCTACTCCTTGGTCCCTGTAGCTTCTGGTGGCTGTTGGTATTCCTTAGTGATGTGGAAAAGCCTGGGGGCCCAGGAAGAGATCTGTCTCAGGGGCAGAGTCACCACACAGAGTCTTTACTAGAGCAATGCCAAGAGGAAACGTGGGGTTGGAGTTGTAGCAGAAAAAATCCCACCAAGGCTATGCCTAGTGGAGCCATGAGAGCATGACTGCCATGGAGACCCAAGACTTGTAGATCCACCAGTGTGCAATGCCAGCCTGTGAGAGATAAGAATCACCTGAGACCAGGAAAGCCATTGGAGCAGAGGTGCCCGAGGACTTGGGGACCCAATCTCCCATACCAGCATGCAGAGGGCTCCAAACATGGAGTCCAAGTACATGATTCACCAGCTTTGAGATTTAATGTCTGACCTGCTGTGTTTTGGACTTGTCTGAGACCCCTTACACCTTTTTTAGGGCCTATTTCTCCCTTTTTGAATAGGAATATGTACCCTATGCTTATCCCACTATTGTATCTTGAAAGCAGATAACTTGTTTTGATTTTACAGACCCATCTTTGAACTTCGGACTTATGAGTTGAAACAAGTTAAGACTTTCGGGATAGAATAAATGTATTTACCTGTGAGAAGGACATAAACTTTGGGATCCAGGGCAGAATGATATGGATTGTGTTCCTCAAGTTTTACATATTAGTAGTTTGATCCCCACTGTGACTGTTAAGAGGGTGGGAAATCCTATTATGGTAATTGAATGGGGGGCTTTGAAGAGGTGATTAGATTCTGAAGACTGTGCTTAGTGAATGGATTAATAATGGTGGTCAGGGCTGTGGTTCAGAGGGCTTTAAAAGGAGAGCAATAAGACTCTGTCTCTCTCTGCTCCACTATTCTACCATGTGACATTCTGTATTGCTGTAGAGTCACCTCACCAGATGTGTTCCCTGAACTGTGGAGTTTCCAGCCTCCAAAACTGTAAGCAGTAAATTTTGTTTTCTTACAATTTACCCAGTTCCAGGTATTTTGTTACAAGCAACAGAAATGGACTAATACACTTGACTTGTGGCCACATCACCCCAATGTTCAAAGCCAGTATCTTCAAGTCTCTGTCCATTCTGTGTTTTCATCACTTTTTCCTGTGTCTGTGTTAAATTTCCCTCTTTCTCCTTGTTATAAGGATACATGTGACTGCATTTAGGGCCCGCTCGGATAAACCAGGATAATCTCTCCATCTCAAGATTCTTAATTTAATCACATTTGCAAAGACTCTTTTGCCATCTAAGGTAATATTTACAGGTTCCAGGGATTAAGACCTGATATTGTTGGGTGGCTATTATTCAGCCTATAGCAGTACTTTATTTAGTGTTTGTAGGGTTTTCAGATTTTTTTGTGATGCAAGCCACAGGGCACTTCTTCACTGACTTTTTTTTTTTTTTTTTGCATGAGAGAGAATGAATAAACCTGGGGGAAGCACAGATTCTGAAAAACTTCCCTTTAAGATCAAATGAGCCCTACTCATGTCAGATTTCTTTTCTTCCTTCCTTGTAATATTAAGCAGTTGGAAATTTAGCATTGTGTAGCCATAACTCATGAATAAATGGAAACTGTATGCTTAATCATTTTATTGATATTCAAAGTTGCCAGGTAACAGTACCTGCAATTCTCCTGCTTTTAATAGAATAGATTTGCTTAAAATAGTTTATTTCCTAAAGGGTGACAACTTCTGTCACGTTTTTCTGGCACTGTGTAATTTAGGAACATACAAATACACTATATTAGAGGGCTGGCCCGTGGCTCACTTGGGAGAGTGTGGTGCTGATAACATCAAGGCCATGGGTTCGGATCCTATATAGGGATGGCCGGTTTGCTCACTGGCTGAGCGTGGTGCTGACAACACCAAGTCAAGGGTTAAGATCCCCTTAAAACAAAACAAAACAAAACAGAACAAAAAACCAAATACAATATATTAGGACTGTGAAACAGTGACTCTGATAGATACTGAAGAATGGGCTGCTTGGTTTCATTCCACTCTCTTCTAGAGTGCCTTTATGTAAACTTGAGGCTGCAAAGCTGGAAACTATGTTGTCCACTCTCCTTTGCATACAGAATCTGGATGCAAATTAGGTTCTGTATTTTTGATGCAGTCATGAAACATTTGGAAAGAGGAAGCTAGATGGGAATCATCCTCCTGCCCTTTTGGGCTCTTTTCTTATAGCCAGCCGATTTTTCTGCAGCAGCTTTCTATTGTCTATCTTCTGCTTTGTGGGTGTTGAAATGCAGTTATGGCAGAGGTGCAGCAGTAGTGATAGTGATTTGATTCCAGCATTCCCATTCCTGGATCATAGCTGTAGTGATATGCTTTTGACTCAGTCATTCCAGTGGCCTCAGAGATAGCTCCTCCAGCAGATCCGTTCTGTAACATTCCGGGGATCATTCTTAAAGAATCAGCCCAGAGCCCTCTGCATGAGCCATTCCAAAAATCTTATTAGGACTCCATTCCCTGTATTCAATTTCTTTCTGCTTAAAAAACCTACAGTAGTTTGAGTGTGTGTTTCACTGAATACTAACTGACACACTGTCAAGGGATGTGGAGATGGACACGGATCAATCCTATTTTAAAATTCTGTTAATTTAGCTCCCTTTTTTTTTTTTTTCCTGGCCGCTGTAGGGATTGAACCCCTGGAACTTGGTGTTGTCAGCACTATGCTCTAACCAACTGAGTTAACCAGCCAGCTTACCACTTAATTTTTAGGAAACTCATTTCATTCCTTTCCATAATATCTCCCCCATTTTCTTGTCATTTACAATGTTTCAATTAAAATGTTAGTATGAATGTATAATTTCTAATTTTCCAAAAAATAAAATCTTTGATTTTTTCTCTCCAAAACATTTAGTAAAATAATTCTCAAGAAAAAAGAAAACACATAATAAAGAAGAAAATGTGTATTATGGTATTATATATTATGTGGTGTTATGTATTAGTTAAAGTGAGGCCAATGTTAAGTTTATCAAAGTTGAGATGGTTTATTTATTGATTTGATTTAAAGCAGTATCAGCTAGTGCTTGAACCAGCAATTGTTGACTTTAATTATATGCATTTACTGATAAAAATGTTGCACTCTTCTGGTTGTTCTAGGATGCAGCAGACCAGTTGGTGAAATATTAAAAATATTCTATAGCATCAAGTTTCATCCATATTATTAAAAAAAATTCTATAGCAGAGTTTCAAATCTGGCCTTAATCAGCATCAGCATAGACCTTGGAAAATACAGAGTAATTTGAGGGTCTCTAGGAAGGTTCCTCTACCACCAATGATCTTCACAAAAATTGACCAAAGCATCACCATTAATAATTAATTACTTTATACTAAACTTGCTCTTTAGGTGTTATGCTGGAGTATGGGGCAAGGTGGGGTGGTAGTGGGTAATCCTATGCAGATATATGTTGAGATGCTAGTAATTGTTCAGTTTAGGTAAGCCTGGACTGGGAACTAATAACCAGTATGGAATTGGTATCTGGTTGAACCTAGAGTTGAAAAGCTAACCATCAATGCAGAGCAGGAATTTTAGAGGCAGGTGAGTATCCTAAGTAGTAGTGGGTACTAAAACTAAAGTTTAAACTTAGTGGATTTCTAAAGCACTGAAGGCTTGAGAGATTTAGTGAGGAAGGCAATAATTCTAGAATTATATGAGACATTTTAAGCCAACAGATAAAAAACATCCCACCATTCTTTCTTATACACATTTTTTTTTTTTTGTGACCGGTAAGGGGATCGTAACCCTTGGCGTGGTGTCGCTCGCACCGTGCTCAGCCAGTGAGTGCACTGGCCATCCCTATATAGGATCCGAACCCGCGGCCTTGGCGCGCTCCCAGCACCGCTGCACTCCCAGTGCCGCACTTTCCCGAATGAGCCACGGGGTCGACCCGATATACTCTGATTTCTCTTCAGATCGCATAAATCTTTCTCCTTATACACATTTTGATCACAGTTTTCAATTCTTCTAAATGGATTCTTCAATTCTTCTAAATACAGTATTCTTAGCAGCCACTTCCAGTAGATAGTAAGAGATTATATAGCAGGAGCTGTTATTTAGCTTTGGTTAATTGGAGGAGGTTGTAACCAATTAACCAATTAAACTGTAACCAGTCAAGCTGTCTATACACTGCACTTCTGTTTCCTGTAAATGCTGTCAGATCATGCTATTGGTTGAAGTTCTCTGGACGTGGTCTGGTTTGGGGGGCTGCCCAATTTGCAAATCATTTTTGATTTGTTTGTTTTGTTTTGCTTTGCTGTGCTCTGTTTTGTTTTGGAGGTTTTTGGTTTTTTGTTTGTTTGGTTTTTTTTGTTTTTTGCTCAGATAAACTCAGTTAAAATTTAAACTTGTTCCTTTAACAAAGTAAACAAGATTCTTGTTTTAAATAAGTTTACAATCTAAAATGGGGGAGAGATAAGAGCCTTTAAAACACAAGTCAATGAATAAAATGTCCTATGAGAACAGCATGAACAAGTACTTTGAGAGCACGGATGGGAGAGAAAGTGCTCATTCATGGAGGAGGAGAAGGTTGAGTTAGACTTTTTCTAAGGCTGGGCTCTCCCAGAAGCTAACCCTGAGACAAGGAGTTGAGAAGTAACTTTAGCAAGCTCTGATAAGGGAAAGGAAAATAAGACGGAAGGGAAGGAGGGCAGTATAACATATGTAAAGAGCAATCAGGCCCAATCCCACAGGGGACCACTGGAAGACAATGAATCTTGTGCCTCCCAGCTGTGACACCTGGAGAATGAGGAGTTTGTGGTATTTATTCACCAACTTTGTTCATCATTGATTGAGAGCAGCTCCTGGATGTATTAACTCATTAGCACTTCTGGCCTATCCCTCAAGCTGGACATACTTTTGTGGTCCACAAGTCATGGGTACCAAGGGGGATGTATATTGGGTAACAATAGCACCTCCTACTGTATTGAAGGTTGGATAGGGATTCTACAGGTGGAGACCATTTGTTCAGTGGATGGATGGATGAATGGATGGAAAGGAATGCTCATGTGGTGTAAATCCGAGATGGAATTGAAATGGAACCAGTACTGTAGGCTTCTAAGCCTATGCCTTTTTCTTATTTATAGAGGTGCTAGATCTCTATGCATTCAGTATTAACCACGTCTTTTGACATATATACTACAAGCATCTTTCCTAGTTATCATTGTCTTAAGTTTTACTACACTGGTTTTAGGTTTTATTGATTATTTTAAATTAAACACAAAAATTGTGATTCAGAGAGGAGAAAAGAACCTGAAAGCAAGGGAAAAGAAACAGACTGTTTTATGTTTGGAGCTTACATTAAAGATCTACATCTATCAATATACTTTGATAATAGACTTTTATCAATTTAGACTGTATACAATGTTATGTGTATGACTCAAAAGGATTTCTGAACCTGGAGAACTGAAGTCATATAAAATGTATGCTATTCTTTTTTATCACCTGTTGTAAATAAAGCATTTATTTAATAAAATTCAGTACTCAAAGGTTCTTGTCTAATTCCTTTCTACCTGCATACCATTTTTGTATTATCAGTCAATATACAATGGTATACCTTTCTACGTGATTTAAAAATATGATACTTGAATTCACACTTTTCTGCTGATAGTCTTGAATTGAGCAGAATTCCAAGCAGAAATTCTATACTATAAAAACATTGTTCTAGCAGGTAATACCTATGAAACAGAAATAGATACCTTCTTATAGCTCACAGCTGCTGAACTGAAAAGTCTTTTTAATAGTGCTGATACAACAATACTAATGAAGCCTCTTATAACCTGAGCACTCTGGGTTTCCCACCAAAACTATTAACTAGTAACTTTACCCAGATTTGCAGTGACTTGATTATTTATTTTTAAAATTTTGATTATTTTTCTTTACAGTCATTTTGTCCTTTCACTAGAGGTTACCTTTTGGTCACTAAATATGAATTCATAAATCTATTTACTCTTTTCTACAATAGGAATAGTACCTCTCCTAGAGCTTTGATGAGAAAAAAACCATTAAAGTTACGTTGCTAAACATTTTTTAAAATCTTAAGATGCTCGTAGCCTTTCTCCTATGCCTGTCTCACCATTGTGTGTTGGGTGTAGGGGTGGGAGTAGGTAACTGATCCCCTTAGTGCACAGGTTTTCAGGAACTGGACTCCAAGAGCTATACTTAAGATACTAAAACTAAAGTGCCTCTTCTGCACCTGTACCTGGTTTAGATGATGAGTTCCCGGACTGAGCTGATGATATAAAGGGATGAGACTTTTGGATGTCTTGGGAAGGAGTGAGTGTTTGCTGGCTGTATATAATATAATGGAGAAATGTATATAATATGTGGCTAGAAGGCATTCTGTGGTAGTTTTAAAATATGTCCACAAAGTCTTAGCTGCTCCTCCCTTCAAAAGGTAGAGACTAATTTCCTTCTTCTTGAGTAGGAGCTGGACTTATTGGCTGTCTTCTAATGAACATGATCAAGCAGAAGTGATAGATGGGATGTGTTTTTGGAGATTAGGTGATAAAGGCACTATGGCTTCCTGTAAGAGAAGAAAGAGAGAAGTTCTCAGAGAGAAGTTAGCTGTTTTGCCAAGAAGACACTCAGGCAGCCTATGTAGAGGTCCACATGGCAAGGAGCTAAGACATCCTGTCAGTAGGGCTGAGGAACTGAGGTCTTCTGCCAATAGCATTGTGAGTGAGCCATCTTGGAAGCAGGTCCTGCCAATATCCTCACTGCAACCACTTGAAAGACTCTGAGCCAGAAACACCCAGTTAAGCCTCTTTCAAATTTCTGACCACAGAAATTATGACATAATTAATGTTTGCTGTTTTAAGCAATTAAGTTTTGGAATAATTTGTTACACAGCAATAGGTAATTAATACAATGGTATGGGATGATGTACCAGTTAACTATGGCCACAGTAATGCTGTGCTACAAACAATTACAAAACCTCAGTGGCATACAACAATAAGCATTTATTATGGGTCAGCTGGGGTTTAGCTGATTTGGGCTGGGCTCAAGTAAGTGGTTCTGCTAGCCTGAGCTGGGTTTCCTCTTGCATCTGTCGTGAGCTGGGAGTTTTCCTCATATCTTCGCCATTCCCTCCCTGCACCAGCAGGCTGCTCCAGGCATGTTCTTTCCCAGGGTACAAGAGGGCAAGCCTAATCATTCATATGACTTGCATGTCTTTGGACATGTCCATCCACTAACATTGATTGGCAGAAGCAAGTCCCATGCTGGCCCTAAAGTTGGATAGGGAAATAGACTTTGCCTTAGGGAAGAACTCAAAGGCACAAGACAAAAGGTGTGGATATGAAAAGTGGTGAGAACTTGGGGCCACTAATGCCATCTACCACAAGAGAGATAAAGAGAGTAAATTTTACAGCAAATTGGGAATGGTTTAACAGAAGTAGGAGCCAGACAAGACTGCACAGTTTGAAGACTGGGACTGATGCTGCTTCCACTGACAGTGAGCCTGCAGCAGTCTTTTCCAATGAGTTGTGGAAAGCCCTTGGTGAAGGTGATCATATGGCAAAACAAGGTTTCAATCTTGCAGAAATAAATACTGTCTTGTACATTCATTTCAGAGATGAGAAAAGCAGACATAAAGCCTTCAAAGATAGGCTAACACTGCTTTAAAGTGGAAATTATAAAGGTGATGTTGAGCTCAAACTTATACTGAAAATCCCTTTGAAAATCCCAGGGCTCTAAGAGTATGAGTTATCATGAGCTATATCATTGTGAGGAAAGGTAATGAAAACAGATGTCCATTTTCAGTTTTGTTTGACTGCATTAGATGTGTCTTTTTTTTTTTTTCCTTTTGGTCTTTTTTACTGACCGGTAACGGGATTGCAACCCTCGGTGTCACGCCCGCACCGGGGACTGGCAACGGGATCGCAACCCTCGGTGTTGTGCCCGCACCATGCTCAGCCAGTAAGCGGGAACCGGTCTCCACATGGGATCCGAACCCTCGGCGGGAGCGCCGCTGTGCTCCCAAGCAGCGCACTCTTCAGTGCGCCACCGGGCTGGCCCTAGATGTGTCTTTTTTTTAATGATCAAAGTTGGTGTTTCAGTTTCAAGAATCTTTCTATTAAACATAAGCCTTATTCAAGAGAGGAAAATATTTATGTTACTTGGAATAATGTAGTACTACTCAAATATATCCATATATGTGGCTAATGCAGTTCTAAGGATTTCAGATCAGGAGGAGTAGTTTGCAGGCTGAAAAATATAGGGAAGATTATATGTGTATTAGTCCATTTCTGCTGCTTAAAATACCTGAACTGGGTAGTTTATTAGAGAACAAAATTTATTGCTTACATTTTCAGAGGTTGGGAAGTCCAATGTCCAGGGAACACATCTGGTAAGGATCTTCTTGGGTGGTGGCTTTGCTTTACAGCAATGCAGGGGTCTCATGTGGCAGCAAATGTTGGAGGAGTGAGAGAGACTCTCACATGCTCTTTTTAAAACACTCAGAACCACGCCCATCAACAAGAACATGATCCTTACAATCTAATCACTTCAAGGCCCCACCTTTCAATTACCATAATAGGATTTCCCACCCTCAAGAGTTACAGTGGGGATTAACTTTCAGTGACTTTGGGGGTACATTCAACCCACTGCATTCCACCCTAGCCCCCCAAAACTCATGTCCTTTTTGTGTACAAATACATTCATTTCATCCCCAAAGTCTTAACTTGTTTCAACTCAAAAGTCCAAATTTCAAAGTCCCATCTGTGAAATCAAAACAAGTTATCTACTTCCAGGATACAATGGTGGGACAAGCATAGAATATACATTTCCATTCAAAAGGGGAGCAATAGGCCAAAAGAAAGGGGTCACATATCCTAAACAACTTCAAAAGCTGAGAGGGCAGGCATTAAATCTTATAGCTCGTGAATCATGTACCTTGACCCCATGTTTGACATCCTCCACATACTGGCGTGGGGGTTGCATCCCCAAGTCCTTGAGTAGCTCTACTTCCATAGCTTTCCTGGTGTCAGGCCACAATTCAGCTCTTGCAGGCTAGTGTTGCATGCTGATAGCTGTACAATTCTGGGGTCTCCATGGAGGTCCTGCTCCCAGGGCTCCATTAGACATGGTGCTGATAGGATTTTTCTGCTGCAACTTCGATCCCACATTTTCTTCTGGCATCACTGTAGTGAAGATTCTGTGCAGCAAATCTGCCCCTGCAACAGATCTCTTTCTGGGCCCCCATATATCCTTTGAAATCAGGGTGGGGCTCCCAAGCCTCCACAGCTCTGGCATCCTGCGGTCCTGTAGACCAACACCATGTGGACACTGTCAAGGCTTCCAGATTGTAGCTCCCAAAGCTGAGGATCCAGATACACCTGGGGCCACTTTAGCCACAGCTAGAGCAGCCAGAGCAGCTGGGGTGTGGGTGCTAGAAGCAGCTTCCTGAGGTGGCCCTGGATAGTGAGTCCATGGAGGGCACCCCAGACCTGTTTCCAAAGACCATTCTGTCTTCCTAGGCCTCTGGGCCTGTGGGAAGTGGTAGCCTTAAAGATAGATAAGATGCCTTCAAAGTCTTTTTTCCCTTCTCTTTATAATCCCTTTCTTGTGTACTAATCTCTTTAGCAAAGAGTTGCTGGGATGCACCATTGCATTTTTCTCCTGAAAATGAACTCTGCTTCTCTACCACATGGCTAGGCTGCAAATTTTCCAAATCTTTATGCTCTGCTTCTCTTTTGATGATAAATTCTGGCTTTATGTCATGCCTTTGCCACCATAATACATATTACAAGTAATAATGCAGCTTTCTGAATGTTCTGATGTTTAGAAATTTCTTCTGCTGTATGCCCTAGGTCAGTACTTTTAAGTTCCACATTCCGTAAAACTTTTGGGCATGAACAGAATGCAGCCAAATTTGCTGCCAGTTCATAGCAAGGGTTATCTTTGCCACAGTTTCCAATAAGTCTCATCTTATTTTCATCTGAGATGTCCTAAGTATGGTCTTTACAGTCCATATTTCTATCAGCATTCTGGTCACCACCATTTATCCAGTCTTTAAGATGTTCAAAACTTTCCTTGCCAGCATCTAGGCTTTTCCTAGCCTATACCTCAAAATTCTTCCAGCTTTTCCTCAATGCCCAGTTCCAAAGCCATTTCCACATTTTCAAGTTTTTGTTATATGCAACACTCCACTTCTCTGGTACCAATTTTTCTGTATTAGTCCATTTCTTATTTTGCTTATAACAAAATACCTAAACTGGGTAACTTATAAGAAAACAAAATTTATTGCTTACAGTTTTGGAGGCTGGGAAGTCCAAAGTCAAGGGAACACATTTGGTGAGGGTCTTCTTTTTTTTTTTCCTTTTTGTCTTTTTTACTGACTGGCAACGGGATCACAACCCTCGGTGTTGCGCCCGCACCACGCTCAGCCAGTGAGCAGGAACCGGTCTTCACGTGGGATCTGAACCCTCGGCGGGAGCGCCGCCGCACTCCCAAGCGGCGCACTCTCCAGTGCGCCACCGGGCCGGCCCGAGTGGTGAGGGTCTTCTTTGATGGTGGCTTTGCAGCAGTGCAGAGATCTCACATGGCAGAAAATGGTGGAGCAGAGAGACAGAGAGACTCTCATGTGCTCTCCTTTTAAAGCCCTCAAAACCACACCCATCAACTAGAGCATGGTCCTACAATCTAATCACTTCTTCAAGGCCCCACCTTTCAATTACCATAATAGGATTTCCCACCCTCACCAGTTACAGTGGGGATTAAGCTTCAATGACTTTGGGGGCCATTCAACCTACTGCAATATATTCAAGTGTTTAAATTTAACGTTTTTCCCTAGTTCAGGTGAAACATGTACAAATCCTGTTTGGCCAGTGGCAGTCAGCATAAATATAGGTGCTTGGTGCTTCAAAGTAGAGCAGACAAAAAGTATGGCATAATTAAAAAAGAAAAAAAAGAAAAAGAAGAGTCCTTGGGTTCAATCCTGATTTTGCCCTTTTATTTCCACTGTGTGATTTTTCCAGTTGGTTCTCTCAACTGTAATTGTGTTGTACCTACTGTTGGTCTTTTCATTGTTTTATTTTTATTTTTTGGTAGAAGACATGCCTGGACAACGAATTTCACAAGAGTCTTTCACAGACTTAAGAATCTCTCCTTTTTATTTTCCCGTGGACTCAGGAGGTATATATACTCAGTACTGGAACAGGTAATATTTTTTTACCTTTAGACTTGCAAATTTGGACTAGACTATTTTCCCATTTCCTTCCAATAATAAAATATCATAATTAAGTACAGAAAGATTGTTCTAGTTCACTAAACCAAGGAAGTTTGACATTGAGCCTCCCTTTAAATCACCCAAAATCTTACTAACAGAACTTGTTCTCTCTTTCTACATTGAGGTCTATTTAAAAAAATTTCTTCTGCTTTATTTTTTCATCTAAAATGAGATAAGTGCATTTAAAGAGATGCTGGGTTTTGCAACAATGAGTCATGTCCACGAAGAGCCCTTTTGTCTACACTAATTTCATCCTCAAAGTTTCAAAATGATCTGGAAAAAATGCTGCAGGTTATTATGCAAAAATCATAATTTGGGGGTTATGGTGTCGAAATTATGTGACTTTTTTTCTTTTATCTGGATTCTCAATATTCTTGACTGTGATAATATTATTTCATAATTTTAAAAATCATGCTTAACCAAAAGATGGAATAGAAGGTAGAGGAGGAAT
The DNA here is from genome assembly GCF_000696425.1 of Galeopterus variegatus. Classification (NCBI taxonomy): domain Eukaryota; kingdom Metazoa; phylum Chordata; class Mammalia; order Dermoptera; family Cynocephalidae; genus Galeopterus; species Galeopterus variegatus. The sequence goes on along the minus strand of NW_007726689.1, from coordinate 210,542 downwards.
ATCAATATTACCAGAAATGTTTACTGTGCCAGTTTTTTAAACTTTAGGTTCAAAAGTCCCTTTCTAAGACCAACACTGGACTCCATCCCACAGTTTTGTAATGAGATCGAACAAGCTTCCTCACAGCTGAGTACTTTAGTTGAAAGAAATGGCCTTTGACACAAAAATAGCTGGTGGTTAGCTTGAGAAGTTTAAAAGGCCTCTATTTCACAAATGTTTGACAAAAGAGATCTAGAATTTTTTGTTTCATGTAAGTAAATTACTATGGTGGTTTAATTCCTGTGTTTAAAGATAACTTATCTTCTGCAAGCTTCTTAAGGGGTCATGGGTATGTACAAGATTTAATGTCGTTTTGGATATCATGGTCAAATATAGAGGACAGAGTTTGGTTGATTGATATAAAAAAAGAAGTGGATGTTGTCCCAAACAATATATTTTAGATCATTTGCTGTGGAAGTTTCCATTTCGTACCTATGTTCCACACTTGAAGGGTAATGCTTTCCCATGTTATCAGTCCTGTGAAAATGGCTTTCTTGATGGTACCATAAATCGGTATTTCCAAGAGGTATTATCATTTGGATTTTAGAGTATTACCTGCGTCTTAAAAGACAAGATATAGGCTCTCAAAAGAAAGTGGTTAATTGTTCACTGTTCTGCCAGGTTTGGAGGCACATGAGAAAGAGCTTGCTCTAGTGTTTAATTGAAGCCACCTGGGTTGTTTTCTGAGTTTGGAGACTTATGTTAGTTTTGGTTATCTTCAATAGGTCACTTAACTTCCCTCAAGCCTCAGTTTCCTCATAAAGGAAAGCAAGGCAGGTTTTACAGACAAGGAAACTGAGGTTCTGAGAGGGAAGTGACTGCCCAGAGTAAGAAGCTGGGTTAGAAAGAATCAGGTTACTTTGTAACTCTCAGATCTCACTCCATGCCGGTGTTCTCCACATCAGAGTCACAGAGCAGGGTTTAAGTCATTTGTTTTTCTTTTTATTTCTTTTGGTGGCTGCCTGGTATGGGGATGCGAACCCTTAGCCTTGGTGTTATCTACCAACACTGCACTCTAACCAAGTGAGCTAACCTACCAGCCCTGTTTTTTATTTTCTTGAAAAAACCCCCTGTGATTGTATGTATCTTTACCCAGTTTTTTTAACCTATTATCAATATTACCCCCCCCCCCCCCCCC
>NW_007726689.1:194464-208365 GCF_000696425.1 Galeopterus variegatus | reverse complement strand
AAAATTTCCCCCCCCCCCCCCCATATTGTGACAGTTTTGCTAAGATAAATAGATATGGACATTCGTATACTTCAGAAATATTTATTTAGGAATTTTTCTTTTTAAAAAAGCTCTTTTTCCATAAAAAAATAATACATTTTAGTATTAAAAACTTGGAAACCATAGACACACAGAAGAAAAAGAATTTATATTCATCCCTTTGACGTTACTTTAGTGCATTTCCTTCTAGGCTTTTTGCTTTGCAGTGGTTTACATTATTGTGATGATTAGTGATTTGATTTTAGAAATAAATAATTAGTAATTAGCAATTAAGTTCCTGCAAATTTTTTCTTTTCTTACTTTTGATCATAAAATGAATTTTTACGCATAACAAATTTGTAGAAAGGTATGAAGAAAAGAGTAAAGATCTACTCAGAATCCCATCACATATTTTTCCAAATCAACAGACATCTGTGTTTGAAAATAAAACTTTTATATCTCATACTTCCCCTTTCCTCACCTATTTACCTCATTCTTCTAAACACAGGGTAATAATTTCTGCTTCCCGGAAGCAGGGATATTCCAAGAATCAACAAAGGTATGTGAAAATGACTTAAAGACCCTTAAAGCCTATGCAAACCTAACTTTCTCTTGCTCTGTTTTCTTTATTATGAAGCTAAGTATTAGCTGTTCTCCCCAATGCTTGTTCTGGCCCTAAGAGTCTGCATCTGTCATTATTAACTGGTTACATTATATTTCCTTCCAGGTCCCCTTCTGTGTGCATACATAGGATGAATTACTAAGAATTATGGTTTGAGAGAGAATTTTGTAATAAGAACTAAGCATCAAAACAAATATTACAATAAAGCAATCTTTTGTGTATCTTGTAGACATCATTGTATTTTCTTAATTGTAATTTTGTTTTTTGAACATTATTATTTTACCTTGATATAGATTTATTTTGCTTGAGACTTTCAGCTAAATTCCCAGAGATGGGCTAATTGTAACTGTTCAGATAGATTCAGAGGTGGTGTGGAGCAGGTTTAAAAGTTAGGCCTTCCGAAGGCTGTTTCTTAAGTGCCATGGCTTGAGGGTAAAGGTGGGGCAGAACAGAACAGAGAGCCAAGGGCTGTGAAATCCAATCTGCACTCCATTCTCTAAGCAGTACGTATTTCACAGGCGTATTTTTAAAATTTGCACAGAAGTTGGGGGCTGACGGGTTAGCTCAGTAGGTTAGAATGCAGCCTTATAACACTAAGGTCAATGGTTCGATGACCCGTCCCCCCAGCCACTCTCCCCCCCCCAAAATTTGCACAAAAGTGAGCAAGCAGTGACCATGGCAGAGTTGTTGACGGGAAGGCAGAGGGTCAATGTGGCCCTTGATGCCATCTGTTGATGCTGGCGTCCATTGGAGTAGCCATCATCCTGTCTGGTCCTTGGTGACCATCTATGCAATCACCACATTCCTCATCCCCATCTCCTCAGGCCCTTCATTTTCACCACTCTCTGTACTGCTTTGTGCTTCTCTAGGAAGGGCATGGAAATCATCTTGCTCTCATGCTGTTCTAGGGCACAGGGCAATCCCTGCCATTGTGTCCAGTGTCATCTCTCAGGCATACCATGGCAGCCATTTCTCCTTGGAGGTCTTGCCATTTACCCAGGCTCTGCTTGAGTGATGAGGTTTGGGTTTCCTTTTCTCCCAGAGACCACCAGCCTATCCTAGAGTTTCAACTCCTCCCTAGAACTCGGCCCAAGAACTGTGGGCAAGGTTCTGTTTCCATTGCAGTAAGATAGATTCTTCCCCTAGCCTGAGGACTCTCTAGTCTAGGGCTTGGAGACTGGCAGGGGGAGGGATGAGGCTAAGACATTTCACTCTTTCTTACCATGTATTTTCCCCAATATGTTGTACGTATCATGGATCCTTTTTGACTTCCAAATTGCCTAAGTTTTAGAATCCCAAATCCAGGAATAAAGTCCTCTAAATTTTATCTGCTGACACATCCTTCTTCTAGTTAGGGAACACAGAACAATTCAGTTGTCTGAGTGGTGGTAGCTTGTGTGAGAGCAGGAAGGGGAATCTAGAGAAGGAAGCCCCATCCCCATGTATGGGGGGTATCCCAATGCCTTAATTTAAAAAAATATCTAATACATTCTTTCATGCTTTTTTTGTTAGTCTTAATTGACGCCCTCAATGGCATTATTTCCCCAATTTAAATAATGTAGGAGTCCTTTTAAAAATAAATAATTAGGCACATCCCTGAGAATAAATCTGTGGGTCAGGTTCACTGAACTGCAATTGTGAAACTGCGTGTTCAGGAGTGATTACTCAAGGGCTAGAACAGCCCTTGTGGACATGTCAGGTTTATTGGGCTAGTTTTCTTTAGAGTGGAGTGCTCACTGTTTTCAACAAAGGGATTTAAAGTCAAAGTGCACATAAGGGTGATGAATTTTTAGATGCATTCTCTTTCATGAGACCAAGTTGAGTCACGAAACTCAAGGGCTAGAATAGCCTTTCCAGACTGGTCAGGTGTATTGGGCCAGGTTTCTGTGGAGTAAAATGCTCACTGTTTTCAACAAAGGGAGTTAAAGTTGCAGTGCACATAAGGGTGATGACTTTTTGGATGTCTTTTCTTTCCTGAGACCTAAAGAGTGAGGATGTAGGGGTAGTTTCCTCTTGAAAGCACCCTGGTTATTTCTTTGCCTTTCTTTTCTTGAGTTGCTATTCCTTCCATGAGGTTTCAGAGAGGTGGAGACAAGATAGCAGCTCTGAGATCATCATATTCCTTGTTTCTGGCTGTCCTTTAATTCTTTCTTTGGACTCTATCACTTCCAGTAAACTGGAGAATTAAGGAAAGTCTCGGGGAGTTTTTTATTTTGAAAAAGTTATTTTTGAGTGCATGTGTGGGAAATTTTTTTCTTTTTCTTTTTTTCTTGATGTATAATTTACATACAGTGACCTGCACAAATCTTAAGTGAACAGTTTGATGCCTTTTTGCCTATTGTATAACATATGTAATCACTGCCCAGTTCAAAATAGAAGATATTTTTACAACTCTGGAAAGTTTCCTAGTGCCCCTTCCCGGTCACTACCCTCTCCTCCAGGTAACCACTACTCTGACTTTTATCACCTCTTTGGTGGGCTCTGTGGCCTTCTGTGAGCTCCTTCTCTTCTGATGGCTGGTGAAGTTGGCCCCACTCTTCCCCTGGCCCAAGGAGGAAGGAGCAGTCTCTGCACATCGTGGAGAAAATCCAAGTTCTCAGAACAGAACTTTTTGTTAGATGAGCTTTTCCCTCTGGATTAGAAAAGTCTGAGACTCACATGCTTAGGCAGAAAGGAACAGGGTAGGTCATTTGGCCTACTTTGGATCTAGGTCCTAAGCTGCCCTTAGCTGAGGCAAATGACTTCTCCAAATAGCCATCCTGATTTACCAATAACAAGAGTGCTTTTACAGTTTTCCGCAGTTTGCATCCTTCCACTCGATGATACTATCTCTGCTATGCCCTGTGACTGGTAACAGTGATGTGGGTTAGGTTGTAATATATGCTTTGGCTTGGAGAATGCTGTTGGAGATGTACAGGTGCTGAGATGTAAACACTGTAGTGCTTGGGCTGGCTGGTTATCTCAGTTGGTCAGAGTGCGGTGTTGATAACATTAGGGTTAAGGGTTCCTATCCCTATACTGTCCAGCCACCAAAAATATCAAAATAGACAAACAAACAAAAAAGAAAAAACTATAGTGCTTGTATTTTGTGCCAAAAATTTCCTTAAAGTTTCTAAACTCAGCGGGCGAGGGGTTGGTCCTTTTACAAATGTGCTCTGAACACAAGAAACATTAGGGTTGGAGCAACCCAGCTTAGCAGATGCTGAGGTTGTTGTGACTCCAGTTTTGGTGGAAGTTGATGCAAGTTGTTGAAGAAAGAAGAAGACTCAAACCAGGTACCCGAGAGTGACCCCTCTGGTTGGGTCAGAGAAGATTAAGAGCATCTGGGCAAGTGAAACCTTTTTTTACCTATTCTGGGACCTTAAGTTCTTATAATATGGAGGGAGAAATATATTGAGGGGTCCATTAATTTATTTCTAGGAACTTGTATAAACATATTAGCAAGAGGAGACCCATCATCTTAAATTTGTAGGGGTCATGGCCAAGTTCAGAAATTTCACATTGTTCTCTCTATTGGCAATTCTTGGATTAGGTTCTAATGTGATCGACGTTCTGTGACCTTTCTCGTGAGTTTGGTTGGATGATTTAGTGCAGCTTCATTTGATTTTTCTAAGTAGTCAAGATGAGTTTTCTCTGTTGTGTTGTATATAAATTGGTTTTACAGTAGCCTCTGTGTATATAAACAAGTTTTTTTTGGTTTAGGAGACTTTATTTTTTTTGCAGGAGCAGCTTTTAATCTGGGGGCAGGGAAGGTCCAAATACCAGAATGGGAAGGATTTTCCTCTGTGGCCCTCCTTCTATTCTCTCTAGGAAATCCATAGAATTATTTTTAAAAACATCCTTAAGGGCTTTTTATTTTTTTCGTTTTGTTTTTTGATCCATGAAGGTAAAATGCTGGTGCTCACATAAGTAGAGATTAGGATACAAGAAGATGGAAAGGGCAGGTTGTGGGGCACTGGCTGGGGCAGCTTTTCCATGGTAAGAATAATACCTCCCCCCTGCTTTTGGCCTACTTTTTTTTGGCTCAGGCCACTTTTTAAAAAAATTGAATCATAACTGATTATACATATTTCGGGGGTTCATTGTCGATGTATGGTGATCCAATCAGTAATATTAGTATGGATATTATTACAAATCATACTTATTCTTTATGCCCCTTATCCAGTCTCTCTCTATCCCCCTCTCCATCCTTCTTCCCACTTCTGATAACTCTAGATTTCTTCTCTCCCTCTGAAAGAGTAATGGTTACTCTGTTGATTTGTTGCCTAAATGATCTGTCCGGTGCTGAGAGGTGTGTTGAGGTACCCACAATTATTGTAGAGCAGATTCTTCTTCTGTCACTTTGAAATGGGCTTTGTGGAGAGAGACATCCTCTTCTTTTCTTTGGTCTCCACTGGTGACTCTCCCTGTGTCAATGCACTTGAGTGGCTGGCAGACCATTTGCATGGTGGTTGTGGCATCTAGCTGCCTTTGTGGCAGCCATGGCTATTGTGGTGGCTCTGGTCACACAGAAGTGGTGTTTTTGGTGTGATCCTTGCCTGGATGTGGGAGGAGGTGTTGGTCCCCGGCTCCACCGGGCAAACCCTGTGGCAGCAGCGGTGTGCCTAGATGGGTTCATTCTGAACCCGAAAACTCCAGGAGTTGTCTTGATGAAACTTCTTGCTTTTCACAGCAATATCCTGCTGTGTTTAACTTTCCCACCTCTAGAAATCAGTTGAGTAGTCACACCTGCTGATAACTCCCTTAGTGGTCTCTGGTTTTTTCTATCTTGGGTCTAAAGCTGCCAAGCATAATTTGGGACGGCAATGGAATATGTACAGATAGTCTTATATAGTGTGATTTTCAGATTGAATTATTAGCCCATTCCTGATTATTTCAGATGCTTCTAGAGTCAAAATGTAGGAACATTCACAAGGTGCTGAGGAACAGAACTCTCTATCTCAGGTGGATGCTCATATCTGGGAGCATTGACAATTTCCTGACAAACAAATAGGTAAGGTATTCTAATAGTCTTCTGATATTCCCCCCTGCTAATTGACTATTGGACATACTATTGAGGTTGTTAGGTTAAAGGAGAAAAAACAAAACACAGTGAATGATGACTTGGAAAAAGATTACAGATCGTCCCCAAATAACCCCGTCTGTGGCAGAAACTGCTATTTGCCTACCTAAATCCAATTTTCCTTTCTTCCTTAAATATAAAACCCCAGTTTTTCGGTTGTGGCAGTGCTCTCAGTCATATTTCCAGCCTCCCTTACAGGTAGGGGTGTCATCTGATACAATTTTAGCAAATGAGATGTAAGAAGAAGTGACTGGGTGGCGGTTTCTTGGAAAGCTCATTAAAAGAGGGCTGATTCTGCTGACAAAATTCCTTCTTGCCTCTGCTCTTCGTACTGCCTGAAGGGAATTCCAAGGTTCCAGGAACTCAGATTATGATCCAGAAGGGGCTCTGGGCTCTGGGCAAACAAGTCCTTGTCTCTGCAGTCTCCTTATCCATGTGGAGAGGGAATGTCAGAGAAAGGTCCAAGTGGGAGGATTCCTTTGGGTAAGAGCGTTAATTTAGTTCTCTTCCTGATTTTGTATTCTATGCATAGATAGGCATTTCATGTTTAATTCCAGTAATTCACTTCTGAAAATCAGACTTTATGGTGAAAGAATATTAACAGGAAACATTTTACATTAGTATAGATGGTAAAAATTACATCATGCTGCATATTAACCCCAAACTCTGAGCCAATTTTCTAAAATGTAGTTGAACACAGCAAAATAGTATACATAATAAACTGTCATGTGAGGATGAAAAAATGTTTAAAATATTATTTCCTGGGGGCTACCAAAAAATTGATATAGCTGTTAACATCTTAGCTTTGTATGAAGTTCACATGGCTTCTCTTAGTGTCAGCAACTTCTGAATTGCAGATTTGATTGACACTGGGGCTCTTCTCATGTGATTCTTGTATCCTATCAATTATTTGAAAAATAAATGAAACTTTTTATGCATGTTGTTTTGTTTAAAATGTGGTATTAACAGTGAAGCCAGTAATTGGCATCTGCTTATAAGCAGAGCTAAAAAATCACTGATAGTTTTTTTCACACTTGTTATAGGAGCATTCATTGTGATAAATCTTGATTTGAATGTAATTCACCCTCATTTCTATTTATTCCTAATTCAAGAATGGAGGCATTTTCTTGACATAGGAGGATTAGAAGGGTCTAGCAGCTACAATAGGTATACCTGGGACTAAGTAAATAAGTATTGAATAGATAAATACATTTGAAGAATAAATGAACAAATGAAGGAATAAATGAATGAAGCAGTTAGGTTAGTGGTTACGATCACAGGATTTGGAGCAATAATTCAAGCAATAATTTCTATCAATCCCTTTCCATGCCTGGGGTGATGACCCCAAGAAGTTTACTTCACTTCTCTGAGCTTTGGTTTGTCATGCATTAAGTGAAGAAGCCAATCCTCAACTTACAGGGTTATTGTAATAATCAGAGATAATGTATATAAAGTGCCCAACATAGTAACTAGGCCATTTAGGTGCTCAGGAAATGGTAGCTGCTGCTACCATCGTCATCATTGCCACCATTATCTTCATCGTCATCACCATCTCAATATATTCATTGTGATCATCACCATCCTCTTCATTGTTATCATCATCATCATCATCATTTTTTACAAAACTTTATAGACTTTGATTAAAGCTAATCTTTGTTGGGAATATCATTTTCAGAAAAACAAAAAACAAAAAACAAAAATCAAAAAAACAAAACAAAAAAATAAAATGTGGTATTGAATTTTGAGAATATATACATATACACACACACATATGTATATATACATTTGCCTATATAAATATTAGCCAAAAAATATTGTCTTGAGAGCTACATACTATTTTTTTTTTTTGGCAGCTTGCCAGTACAGGGATCCAAGCCCTTGACCTTGGTGTTATAAAGTGATATATACTACCTACAAGGCTTGAGTATGAAAGATCAAGAGGTATTCTACCAGGAAAAGATTAACTGCGTCTATTTCTTTCAGGGACCTTCCTTGTAAAAGATGGCTGCTTGTGGGTAGAATGTAAAGATTTAGAATCTGGTGTTAGGGACAGCCATCTTTTAGTTTCTTCCAGTTCTAACACTATTATCACATCAAGACTTAAAAACTTTTGTAGAATTAGGGGAAATATTATGCTGGGAATTTGAAAAATTCTCACAAAGAGAAGGGGATTTAAAAAAACAGACATGGATTCACCCTGTCATGGCATCATGATGAGGGGTCTTCCAGCAACTCTATTTTGCACTAATATAATTCTCTTTAATTCATTATGAAGCTTACAGAAACATGAAATGCCCTTTTTGCTATAGAGTCAAACTTGCCAAATCCTCTCTCACTACTTACTAGTTTTGTGACCTTTTTGGGGAGAAAATTGTGAAACTATTGAGAGAATTTTAACAGTCACATTTCCAACATGAGAATAGACTACATGGTTTTGGCTTATTTTCATTTAGACCTATGGTTGCCCTTCACCTGTTTCTGGCGTTTGGTAGAATCTTCCCCTTGTCCTCAGGACCATCTCTATGTTCATCCCCTGTTTTGTGTTCTTTTATGAGATGGTCATTTAGGTGCAGCCACAAGAGGAGACACAGGAAAGGCTTAAGAAGACAAAGTCTATTATATTCACAGGTCCCAGAGACAGGAGGCATGGCATTCCACCCAAGGCCCCATGGGGAAGACTCAGGCTGGTCAGGAGGAGGAAGACAGGAGTTAGCAGAAGTTTTAAGCCAGAGCCTCTGTGAGGATTTTCTTAAGAATGGCTAGTTTGAGTAATTTCCATCGGCTCTAAGATTTGGGGTGGGGGGTCCCTAGTGTGTCAGGCCCTGGGGTGATTAAGGCAGAGGGATATTGCCTTCTAGGATGTAAGGGCCAGATGGAGGAGGTGTGGCTCTGGACTGGTTAGTTTTTATATCAAGGGTATGCTTCTGGTTAAGCCTTTTGCTATCTCTTAAGAATTGGCTAGCCTGGAGAGGAGCACTCTCTTCCCAGCCAGGAAGGTTTTTAAGATGCCAAAACATTATCATATACATAAATATATACTGTGCATGATGATGATACACACACACACACACACGCACACACGCGCGCACACACGCACACACGCGCGCACACACACATCCCTAGTCTTTGCCTGAGCCAGTTTCTGTTGATCTGCTTCCAGGCCAGGCCCTTGAACCATCTTCTCTCTTGACCAAATAGTATCCTGACTTTCAGTCGGTATTTCTTCTTGTTGAGGTTGTTCGTCACTGGGATGCTGGGCAACCACAGATCTAAATAGCTGGGAACAGGTTATTTTACTTTTTGTTGGCCCAGTTTTCTGATCATAGGAATTATTGTCTTGAAGATCTTTTATGAAGCTTAAGTGACATACTATTTGGAAAGCATGTAGCACAGTGCCTGGTATCAAGTAGGTCTTCAATGAACATGATCTTAATTCAAGTAATAGTTATTAAGGAGCTCCTCTGTGCCACGGATGAGACAGAAGAAGAAGGGGAAAGGAGTACCTGGCCCTTCCAGTCGATCATAGAGCGATCAGCGTGGGTGGAACCAAGAATGGCAGACCGAGACTAAAGCTAAGAAGGTGAGATTTGAGGCTGGACAGGAAAGCAGGAGATTTCATCGGTAATGGCCTTGTTTACTCTTGGGGATTTAAAACTTTATCCTAAATAAGATGTACAGCCATTAAAAGTTTGTAATCAGGGAATGGACATCATCTGAAGGAGAAGTCAATCATGTCAAATGCTGCAAAACTTGGGTCCAATAACATGAGAACTGAAACAATGTCTGTGTGATTTGCAACAGGAGATCATTAGTGTCCTTGGTGAGAGCAGTTTTCAGAGGAGAGTATGGGCAGAAGCCAGATGACGCTGGGTGGTGATATGAATTGGAAATAAGAAGACAGTCACAGCACGTTGGTAGAATAGATGTCCCATGCAGGTAGGGAGTTTTGTTTGCTGTGTTCTTTGCCGAATCTCATACTTAAAACAAAGCCTGGCACGTAGTTGACACTTAGCAAATACTTGCTGAATAAACGAATTAACTATTTATAAAATTTGTCTCTAAAGGGAAAGATGGACCTATACTTTGATGAGTTGAAGGACTGAGACTGAGTGGACTTTATTTGAAGTGGGAAATCAGGTTTAAATGCTGGCAAGAAAGGAGCTGGAGAAGAAAGAGGGATCAGAGGTGAGCAAGAAAGTAGGGAAACTCTGAGGAATGAGGCTCTACGGAGGCAGGAGGAACAGGATACCAAGGGCAGGTGGAAGAGTTTGACTCAGAAGGAGCAAGTTCCCCTCAGATTCTAACAGGAAGAAGGATGAGTAGGTCCAAGCTGGTGGCAGAGGCTGAGCAAAATTTGTATGGAGGTTTTATTGTCTCTTGAAATGGGAAATGAGATTGTTGGCTGAGAATGAGCAGGAAAGAGGAGAAGAAGAGAGTATAGAGTAGATTTGAAACAGTCACTGTGAAAAGTGAGAGCGTGCTGGGAACACAAAAGTATGGCCGGTGCTGAGGTACTTTTGAGACTGCACGCTGTGAATGCAGAATTCCGCCTACGTGGGCTATGACCCTTTTACTTCCTCCTCACCCCATATCAGTTCTCTACCTAATTTCTTATATAATTGAATTTCTCATTTTGACCTACTAAAGAAGCATACAGATTTATTTAGCTTGCAGTTAAGTAACTTCCCTGGGACAGGGAAGTTATTCTTAACCCAGGTGTCCACATTGGGCAAATTGCAAGTTGCAAATCAAAGGCCAATCTTTAGGCCAGCAAGGTCACAAATTTCTGAGGGTTTCATAGGGTTGAAATTGCACATGGTATGATACCTGAAATCCTAGATTAATGGGTGAGAAACTGTGAAATTAATTGAGCTCATTTCAGAATGCATCAGATATCAAAACAAATAACTCTTAAGATGCCTTATCAGTGCATCTGTTCTTTGAAAAAGATAAGGTGCTATTTGGCTTCATTTCTCCAAGTAGATCACAGGTGGGAATGCAAAGTGGTATAAACACTTTGGAAAGATATTCTGACAGTTTCTTTCAAAAGTAAACATACTCATCCCACGGTTCAGCAATCTCACTCCTTGATATTTACCCTAACTACCTGAAAATTTATATCTCCTTAAAAACTTGCACATGGATGTTTATAGAAGCTTTATTTATTACTAACCAAACTTGGAAGCAACCACGATGCCCTTCAGTAGGAGAATGGATAAATAAACTGGTCCATCCAGACAATGGAATATTATTCAGCGCTAAAAAGAAATGAGCTATCAAGCCATGTAGAGACATGGAGGAACCTTAAGTACATATTAAAAGAAGCCAATCTGAAAAGGCTACATAGTGTATATGATTCCAACTATGTGACATTTGGGAAAGGCAAAACTGTGGAGATAGGAAAAAAATCAACAGTTAGGGAGATTGGGGGAACAGAGGGATGAACAGGCAAAGCACAGAAGATTTTTAGGGCAATGAAACTATTCTGTATTATATTATAATGGTGGATACATGATCTTCTACATTTGCCAAAACCCACAGAATGTATAACACTGAGATGAACCCTAATGTAAATTATGGACTTTGGGTGATTAAAAAAAAATACATTCTGGATATATACTCATATGTATGACATCTTTCTATCTATCATCTACCTAGGTATGTACATATATGAGGGTACTTCAAAAAGTTCATGGAAAAATAGAATTAAAAGATAGTACGAATCTTTCTCTGAACTTTTTGAAGACCCCTCGTATACTGATATCTCCATATCCACTGCCATTCTCCTCAATGCCTTTCCCTTTAGGGACAGAATGAGGAAAAGAAATAAGATCAATCTTGCTGCCCCAAGAGACTGTAGCAAATCTCTTTATACCTGCCATATTCTGCCACTGTGGGTCTCTTTGGGACTATTTGTGTGCTTCCAATTCTCTCTGGGGAGAGAGCCCTGTAACAAGGCCTTGGGCTCACTGTCCTCTGCCCACATACAGGTGCACCAGGTTATTTACAAGTGATTTGTTTGGCTGCTTCTTAGAGCCTGCTCAGCACAGGTGTAGGGGCCTGGAGGGAGCTTGGAGGGGACTGCAGTCAGGGAGGCTCACTGGCTGGCACTGGGAGAAAAGCCAATCTCACTTGCTAACTCTGTAGGTATTAAGTATATCCATGCATTTCAAAGACAGAGGATGAGACTAGAGCAGAATATCAACAAGAGTGAATAAAAATCAGGCACTTTAGACTAAAAAGACTAACTTTTCTGAAAAAACACTCCCAAAATTTACAGCTGAAATTAAAACAAATATTTGCAATGAATTTTACACATCAGCTTTTATATTAATCTGAATTTTAAATCTTTAAAAATACACTGGTAATAAATATCAGAAATCCATTCTTACCCTCAATAAATTTTTCAGAAAAATTTCTTATGCAGGCATACTATTCAGGGAGCTTTTAATAAAAGTCATATTTTTCAAATTCTTTTTTTTTTCTTATATACTTTCAGTTGGGGTTGGCAGTCCTCAATTTGAACTTCTTTTTAAAGGTGTTTTAGATTTTGAGGGAAATTTTCTTTCCTTCAGTTAATATTTGTTGACCTTTAGGCTGATTAGTGATTAGAAGAGTAAGTCTGAGATACTATAGATGAAAAGAAAGTAGTATATTTAAGTTTGGAGAGGCTTTTGAAATGTTCTTGTAGTTGTACTATCACCTCTGGACACTGTGGTGTTGGATCTTGTCCAAAAGTCTTACAGAGGTGTGACTGACACTCAGGCAAGAATTACCTAGGTTCACACAGGCTTACGTAGATGGTGTAGCAAGTTCACCAAGGGAAAGCTTTAACGCTCTGTTGGTTGTGACGGGGTAAGTGATAGAACTGCTCTGGAGTATTCTACCTACATTATTATTATTGTTATTATACTAACAATTTGGAGTTCTTGGGCTGGCCAGTTAGCTGAGTTGGTTAGAGCATGGTGTTATGACACCAAGGTCAAGGGTTTGAATCCCTGTACAGGCAAGCTGTACACACACACACACATACACACAAATAAATAAATAAATAAAATTTTAAAATTACTTTTTATTTATTTAATTTTAATTTTTTTTGGCAGCTGGCTGATATGAAGATCTGAACCCTTGACCTTGGTGTTATCAGCACCATGCTTTTCCAAGTGAGCAAACTGACCAGCCCCTATTTTTAATTTAACTTAATTAATTTATCCTACTCATTAAATTTCATAATAAGCTTACATAATTAAATCCTGTTTGTATTTTCTTTGTACACCTGAGGCCATCCCAGTTCATCCCCTGGCTTCCTTGATCCCTAAGCCCATGCTATTACTGATCACACTGTGTAAATACATGGTGTATTAGTCAGGGTTCCCCAGAGGAACAGACTGATAGAATATATATATATATATATATATATATATATATATATATATATATGCGCTACGGAATACTACTCAGCCACAAAAATGAATGAAATTCTGCCATTCATAGTAACATGGATGAACTTCTTAGAAAATTATGTTGAGTGAAATAAGCCAGGCACAGAAGGAAAAATAGCACACATCCTCACTCATCAGTGGGAGCTAAGAGAGAAAGATGGAAAGAAAAAATGACTATAGAGGTGTTTTGAAATTTCTGAGGGAGAGAGCATACCTAGGGTTTCCTGGGGTGGAGGGGTACAGGGGAAGAGAGGTCGGGGAGCAGTTGGGTATGGGACATGGGGAAAAATGGCAATTTGTGGTAATGGGCATGCTGATAGTATTGATCTGATCATCACATGTGGTGAGGTAGGTGGCGATTGTCAGCTTTTACCCCACGAACATGCATAATCAATTAAAAAGCAATTATAGTAATTATTATTTATTCACTACATAAATCAGAACCTGTACCTCAGAGTCAGCTAATTACTCTTTAGAGGTCTGTATGCCCATCAGTAGCAGAAGCACAAGAATTCACGTTCTATCAAAGAAGGTGTTAAGAGAGAATGAAAACACTTTAACCAGAGATAAGATTTTATCTAAGAGACTATCCAAAATGGAAATTCTGTGCAAATCTCTTTGAAATTATCATACAAAACTTTTCTCTGCTTCCCTAATTTACAGTGATGAGCCCCTTGAGTACAATCAGGAAATATGCTAAAATTATCAATCTGCATTTGTGTTTTCATTTGAAGGAACAAAAGTCTACAGTGATAAG
>NW_007726689.1:145840-194454 GCF_000696425.1 Galeopterus variegatus | reverse complement strand
TATATATATATATATATATATATATATATATATATATCCTTTCATAAAATATAAAAATATTTATTATAAGGAAATAGCTCATATGATTATGGAGGCTCACAAGTCCCATGTTTTGCAGTCAAGAAGCTGGAGACCCAGGAGAGCCAATGGTATAGTTCTAGTCTGAAAGCCAGCAGGCTTGTGACCCAAGAACAGCTGATGTTTCAGTTTGAGTCTAAAGGCAGGAAAAGACCAAAGTCCTAGGTTAAGGGAGTCAGGCAACAGGAGTTCTCTCTTACTTAGCCTTTTTGTGGCATTCAGGTCATCAATAATTTTCTTTTCTTTTTTCTTTTTTTGCAGCTGGCCAGTGCAGGGATCAAACCCTGGACCTTGGTGTTATCAGCACTATGCTTTAATTAGCTGAGCTAACTGGCCAGCCCCCAGGTCTTCAATTAATTGGATGAGACCCACCCACACTAGAGATGACAATTTGCTCTATTCAGTTTACTGATACAAATGTAAATCTCATCCAGAAACACCCCCATAGACACAGACACATTGAGAAAAATATTTGACCAAATATCTGGGCACCCTGTGGCCCAGTCAAGTTAATACATTAAAATTAACCATCACACCTGGCTACATGGAAGGCCTGGAAACTCCACTGATTGACAGATACCACACCACAAGAAGAACAGATTGTAAATGGTTTGACTGGCTATAAATGCAGTAGGAATGTCACATTGGTGAGGCCCTCAGGCTGGACCACTATGAAGGGTAATCTTTTCAGCATAGCATGGGAGTGGAGGAGTGGCTCATGACTGTTGAGAAAATTAAGGTTTATAGTCTTTTTCAGATTTTAGAAGCATTGCTAGTCCTCTGATTGAAGAATGATCCTGCATAGGCTATGTGCCAGACTCTCCGAAACTGTGTGCAGGCCCACGGGATAGGCGCTTAGTAACTGTCAGATAAGAAGGAAAGTAAGTCCTGGAGCTTCTTGGACCTTGGGAACCTGGGCCAAAGAACATCCCAATGACTCGTGAGAAAAGATCCAAGTATTAATGAAATAACCACAGCTACGTGTTTGCACACAGAATAATGTTATCAGTCTGTGGCTGGGTGATAAAAACAGGATTTCCCCAAACCACTCTGGGAATTCTCACTTGTGGAGTGGACACACTGCCCGGGACAATCCCAACTGGGACTCCAGATTGCTGTTAACAGGACTTCCCAGGTGTAGGTGTTTCCCCAATTTGGTGATGTAAACACTGTTTAATTCTTTTTTCTCTTCTTTTTAAAATATGCCTACATAATCTTGCTTTCTTTGCTTACTTGCTTATTGCAGTATCTTAATAAATATCATAAACTGGCTTATTAGTGGTTTCTTTTACCAATGAATCCTTTGAACCTAAATGAAAATAAAAACTTTCAGCAAAACAATGATGTTGCACCTTTTTAGTTGGAGGGGAGGCAGTGGTGCCAGCCTAACTCTATCTGGTTGCTTACACCCATCTGGCTGCACCTGAGGAATACCTGTATCACAAGAGGCTCTTAGGCTCAGAGGGAGCCAAAAGCAGAACTTTGGGGATAGGAGGAGCACTAAGGATCACATGTCTCTCTGCAAAATCCCACCCCAATACCCTCTGCCCTGGAGAAAAATTTTGTAACTGTACAAAATAAGATAAAATATGAGAACATCAAACCTGATAGTACATAAAATATGCAATTATAAAATGTAAGTTAGTTTATTTTACAACAATGTAAAAATCCTGGATTTTTCTTCAAGATGAAAACTATATTAATTTGCTAGGGCTGCTATAACAAAATAACCGGGCAGCTTATTAAACAACAGAGTCTTAAACTATGAAGCTATTGTGTCGTAGGTCTGGAGGCTGGAAGTCTGAGATCCAGGTGTTGGCAGGATTAGTTCCTTCTGAGAGCTGAGATGGAAGAATCTGTTCCATGCCTGTGTCCTGGATTCTGGTGTTTGCTGGCAGTCCTTGGTACTCCTTGGTTTCTGCTCCATCACCTTAATCTTTACCTACATCTTCACTTGGCCTTTTCCCTGTGTGTATTTCTGTGTCCAAATTTCCCCTTTTGTAAGGATACCAGGCATTAGATTAGGTGCCTATCCTACTCTAGTACGACCTCATCTTAGCTAATTGCATCTGCAACAACCCTATTTCCTTTTTTTTTTAGAAGATCAAAAACAGGCTTGTTTTATTTATCCACAGAACAACTTATTTACAACACCCAGGTATGGACTATGTAGGTAACGATACAAGAGGCATTTGTTTCCAAGGTGGTCACCGTATAAATTAGGATTATAAATATGAAGGGATAAGCCCCACCTGTGGGCACAAAACCTTTTCTCCAAGGCTCTTCAGGAATCCTTCCTTCCTTTACTGGACAGGACACCACCAGACCCCCAGGACTCTGGACTTGGAGCAGGCAGAAAAGCAGTCCCATAGGCAGCGGGGTACACCACCGTGTGTGGCAACACCACCCGTGGCCAGCTGGCAGTTTCCTACAATAGTTATATTCATTCCTTCTCACTTCTAACTTGTTAGAATTAAAAAAATGGTTCTTACATAAACAGTGTTGTTTTAATCACTGACAACATATAAATTTTAAACAACACTCTTGAACCAAACACAACGCTTTCCCCAGAGGAGGACACTGAGGACTCGGGGTGGCCCTGGTGCCAAAGGCTGGGCCCCAGGAGGCCCCCAAACCACCGTCACCTTCTTGTTCTTATCGCTTCCCTTCCTCACCAAGTTCCAGCTTGTCCCGGGGCTTGTTCTGGGAACCTCGGAGCCCTCCATGCTGGGACCTCAAGACAGGTGTCCATTAACTCCTCTGTGAGCCTTTTCCACTTTGGTTGATCTCCACTATGGCTAGGTTACTTCTCTCTCCGTCTAAAATGACTGTTCCGGGGCTCCCGGGCTACTGTGCGTGTCTTTGTTCTTGTTGTTCTTCTCCTTTTTAAACTTGGTCAGGAGTTTACAATTTACCACTATGGCTGCGTTTGGAAAGGCCCATCACTCTCTCATCTCCAGGCCCTGTGGGCTGGCAGAGCCAGGGGGTGCTGGCCAGCTTCCTGAGCTGTCAGTCCATCTTGGCAAGAGCAGCCCAGAGCTGCTCCAGTGTTATTCATCTCCAGGACATGCATGTCCATCCCCAGGAAAAAGCTGCAGTTCAGCCCCTTGGTGGTTCTGGGCTTGCCGTACGTGCAGTCCATGGACTTGGAGTTGGCATTGACAGCATGAGCAATTTCCTGTTCCATGTCTGGGTGGGACAGCTATTTCTCGGATACTGTGAATGAGAACCCCTTCCACCTGCCTGAGCTGGTCCATCTGGGTAGCCGCTTCCTCAGACAGGATCTTGTGGTGAAGAGAGAAAGATGGAGGGTGGGGCAGCTCACACTTCAGCTTATCTGCCCAGGACTTCAGGGTGTTCTCAAACACCCTGTCTCTGGTCAGCATCTGTGCCCAGTTCTTATGGACAATCCGAATGTACCCTGGGGGCTGGATCCAGGCCTTGCAGTCCACCTGCACAGGTATGCCCTCACCCCCAGGATGGAAATCTTCATGGTGTGCCACTGATCTAGTGATGCTGCAGCTTGAACACACGTCAGATGGCCATCTGCATGCTGCCAAACATGGCCACCACCTCCAAAATCTTATCATCACATGACGGAACTGAGAAAGCGTCATCTTCCTTGGTGTTCCCCCTGCCTCCAAAGTTGGTCCCTCTGGCATAGCTGGGAAGGTTGAAGACAGCAATTCCCTGCAGAATGGGGAGTGAGACTGGTCCCCCATCACACTCCAGCAAGAGCTTCTGTTCCAAGCTCTTGTGGGTTCTGTGCAGAAGCTCTTTAGTTCCAAGGACTCCATACCACATCATGTTCATGGTTCAACTTCTGCATTTTTCTGGGTGCTCATCATGCTTGTTGCTAAAGTCCAGAGATATCTTTTCATCCAGGCCAATGCCAAAATAGTTGTTCATGATACACTTCTCTGTATAATACTCTAGGTTTTCTGGTTTGATGTTAAAAGGATCAGCACTAATTAATAAGTATCTGATGACTGAACCTCCAGGAAAGGAACCGGGTATCCTGGACCAGCTGTGTGGCTAGAGGATCTTGGTATTCAGCTCGGGAAGGCTGTCCAGGCTTTCTGACTGGGGAGGAAGAGAGGCAGAGTCATCCAGGGACACACTTGCTTTGCAGTTCAGCTCTTGCGTGGTGATGGAGTTTGTATGATTTGTCCACTCCAAAGCTCATGTGGAAATCTGATCCCCAATGTGGCAGCACTGGGAGCAGTTTCAGTCATGGGGGCAGATCCCTCATGAATGGATTAATGCTCTCCCTGGGGGAGGACCTGAGTGAGATCTTGCTCTATTAGATCCCGTAAGAGCTGGTTGTTTAAAAGACCCTGGCACCTCCTCTCTCTCTCTCTTGCTTCCTCTCACCATGTGATCTACTTGTACCTGCCGCTTTCTGACATGAGCAGAAGCAGCCTGAGGCCCACACCAGACGCAGCTATTTCAGAATCATAGCCAAATAAACCTCTGTTCTTTATAAATTACCCAGTCTCAGGTATTTCTGTTATAGCAACACAAAACGGACTAATACACATGGGGATTTAGACACTTTGTAGTCGCTCCTCCCTTTGGTGACCCTGCAGCTCTCACTGTGGTACCACAGAGGACACACCCTGTTATCTATCTTCTCTTCTGATAGAGACTGAAGACAAACCTCTCCTGCTCTTGGGTCTGGGCATTCTGCTCATCAACAGCTCTTTCCATGTGTTCTGTGGTTGGTGAATGATTTCTTCAGGCTGTTGGCTATCAGCATGAGTTGTTCCCGAGGCTGGAATATCTGCCATGGGGCAGAGCATGCCGATCTCATTGACCTGTCCCTGGAGGAGCTGCAGGCACTGCTCACCCCATCCCTATCTCTGGTGGTGGGTGGGTTGGACAGAGAGGAGGAGGCCTGGGACTCATCATCTGAGGTCTTGAGGAGAGAATCCAGCTTCTCTTTCAGGACCAAGCATTTCTTGGCTGTGACCTCCAACTCCTCCAAGCTCTCGGTCGTCTTCCATAGACCTTCCTCACCTGGGACTCTGAAGTCCTTCATGGTCTCACACAGCACTTTGGCTGAGGAGATTACCACCGAGTGCTGGTCTGAGGTCAGGATTTTAGAAAGATGGGCTGCCACTGAGTCGTCACAGAAGGGAATGTGCTGCACATCGGAATTTTCACTCAAGTCTTCAGTGACAGTGGAGGAGGCCTGGTGAGGGAGGTTGGTATCCTCTACCATGATGCTCCACCTGTCCAACATCTTAGTGCTGGCTCTTTCCAGCTTTTCCAGGATCTGGGGGAGCTGCATATCTCATCGCAGGCTAAGCCCCAGCAAAGCACACGTCCTAGGCCGTTCCCCAACCTGAGGGGCAGCAGCCCCAGCTGCACTGTTCGTGAAGGCTAAAGCTGTTGATTTCAGAGAGGACCCAGCCAACATTGCCATCCCAGTCACAAAATAGAATCCAAAATGTGTCAAACTTCTGGAATAACCATAAGACAAGGTACAGTTGTCTGTTCATGAAGTCAAAGACCTGGGCAGGGTTCAGCAGCTGTTTGACTATTCTGAGGAACTTCACACCCTGGTTGTCCCCATTTTTTAACTGATGAAGACCAACAGCAGGCTTGTGCAAGACAGAGGACAGGTGGCCTTCTAGAACCCATCAGAGTCGATGCTGTTGAGGGCTGTGGGAGGGATGATCGACACCTTACACAGGCTGAGTGGGCATTTGGTCACTAAGGATTCTTTACATGACATGTGAACGTTGGCCTTGCACCAGAGGCAGTGTCAGTCCTGCAGGCGCAGCATGGTATCACAGATATTGTTACACACTGTGCACTTGGAGCTCAAGGGCAGGTTTCCTTCCAGCCACTAGTGGGGTATGGTGATCCCATCCTCCTCCATTATGATGTCCTTCCTGATCAAGGCCAGCGTGGTCCACTTGTAGTTATTGGCCATGCTCACAGCATACCATTTGTGGGCCTTAAATTTGCACATTTCACAGGATAGTCCATGGGACATGATCCTGGACAGAGCCTGACCGCACACATTGCAGTAGGTTGGCAGTGTGTGGGAACATGCGTACCAATTGTGCATCCCTGAGAAATGGTCCATGCTGTAATGGGTAGGCTCAAAATGCTCCCTGGTCTGGACAGTCTTTAGAGCTGCAGTCCAGCTTCCATTTCTTCTCTGTTATCAGCACACAGAATGAGCTTCCTAGATGGAATGATGACCATAAAGCTGTTGTTGACATTTTTGGTGCCGGCTTCAGCCACACAAGCATCTGTCAGATCAACCTCATCAAATGTGATTGACTTTGGCATAGTGCAGCATTTGCCCTTGAAGCTGAAAGTATCTCCATTTGCATCATTGGAATGAGTTGTTCTGTTTGGTGAGCATCCTCTCTTTGAAGATGGTCTTCTGACAGATCTGGCTCGACGTGTACACCTTGAGGATGAGCTTCTGTGGAGAGTGGGGGTCTGCCTTGGACTTGCTGGTGGACTGCTCCTCCGGTGGCAGTGGCCAAGGAGGCGAGATGGACCCAGAAAAGGGGCACCTGCCACAGCCACCATGCTGCCAGGCTGACCCTATTTCCAAAT
Organism: Galeopterus variegatus; assembly: GCF_000696425.1. NCBI lineage: Eukaryota > Metazoa > Chordata > Mammalia > Dermoptera > Cynocephalidae > Galeopterus > Galeopterus variegatus. The sequence goes on along the minus strand of NW_007726689.1, from coordinate 187,794 downwards.
AAGATCACATTTTGAGGAACTGGGAGTCAGGACTTCAACATATGAAATTTTCAATGAGATAATTCAACCCCAACAGAAACTAATAACAAGCAAAGTCATGTTTTGTAGAGAACTATCATCAGCTTGCCTCTGCTTCCTCCCCAGTCACCTTAGTCATGTGCCATTGCAGAGGAGCCCATGCTTGCCAGTGATCCCTGCAGAAATATGGTGTGGCCAATAGCACTGAATGTTTATTTCTTTAAACTTTCTTTTCCTGTGATGTCTCAGAAGCTTTCTTTAAAAATCTTTTTTCCCCTTTCTTTCTTTTCTCTCCTTCTCTTTTGATTCTCCACAACCTCTTCTGTGTAATTTTCACTCAAATCTGCATCCCTTCCACAACATCTAACAGCACCAATTGCCTGCTTATTATTTCCACTAGGCTGAACCTGCTGTTGCCTCAGAATAACTTGTTTCAAGACTCCTTCCTCCTAACATGACCATCAAAAATAAGTCTAATTCTTCTTCCAACTTCTCTAGTATATTGATTGATTTCACTTTACATTCTTTTGGGAAGTACAGAAAATTTACTATGTAATTCTTCAAATTAACCTGGTTCAGAATATTAGACACTTTCATTACTTGCACTTCAGTTGATCGATCAGTCATGAAGTCATTTTACTTTCTGAGCATGTGGCTTGAACATCTTCTCTTCCTTTATGTTAACACTGTTTCTGACCTCATTCCTGTCCTTTTTACCTAATGTGTGGACTAATGCTGTTCCTCTCCATTCCATACCCTACTGCAAGATATTGCTCTTATAATATCTTTCACTGGTCAAAGAATTTTGCATCAATTGTACAAATAAAGCACCTGGCATTCAAGATGGTTAATATGTATTTTTATCCTGTTTGTTCAACTCCCTGCCCTCCTATACCTGGACTGACTACCACTGACAACATATGGATTGGCACTGCTGCAAACTCATTGTCTCCATCCCACATTATGAGCTTTCCATACTACCTGTAAATATATAGCTTTCTCTGCCCTACTTCCAATGGCTATTCTAAATCTTCCTCAAGCATTAGACCAACACTCATTTTCAAATAGGCAGGTAGGAGACCTTGACCCTGATCGAGAGAAAATTGGGGTTTTATACAATGCCTACATGTAAATGAACAAACCATTTGCTTGTATTCAAGTTGATCCTTTTCAAGAGCATGCCCTGGGTCCTAGGCAGGAGCCAAGGGCAGACCCTTCTTCCTGGAAGCATACAAGAAGCAGAGCATGCCTGGGAGCCTAAGCAGGAGCCAAGGGTGGCATACCCCACCCAGAAGCAGGCAAGGAGAACACCAAAACCACCACTTCCATGCTGGTGGCCCACCACAACCACTGCTACAGGCATGGCTGCTGCAAAAGTGGCTCAATGTCACAGCAGTAGCCACAGCTACCATGCAGGTGGCCCACCAGACACTTAACTGCATTGACACAAGGAGAGTCATCAGCAGAGACTGGAAAAAGAAAAGAATGTCTCTCTCCCCAAAGCCCACTCCAGAGTAACAGAAGCAGCAACTGCTCTACCAGATGACCAGACATCAACATAGAGACACTAGAAATATGAAAACCCAAGAAAATATGACACCGCCAAAAGAATACAGTAATTCTCATATACCAGACCCTGTAGAGCAGGAAACCCTTGGAATGACTGAAAAGGAATTCTGAGCAACAATCTTAAGGAAACTCACTGAGATACGAGAAGGCTCAGTTAGACAGCCTAACAAAACAAGAAAAAATATCCAGGTTATGAAGGAGAAAATTTACGAAGAGATTAATACCTTAAAAAAGAATGTAGCAGAACTCATGGAACTAAAAGATTCACTCAATGAAATAAAAAACACAACCTATAGGCTTAAGCAGCAGGTTAGAAGAAGCAGAAGTAAAAATTTCTCATCTTGCAGATAGTTTTTTAGAAATAACCCAGGTGGACAAAAAGAAAAGGAAAAAAGAATTTTAAAAAATGAAGAAAATCTAAGAGAGCTAGCAGACAACCTTAAGCACACAACATTTGAATCACGGGTGTTCCAGAAGTGGAGGAAAAAAGAAAAGACATGGAAAACTTATTCAATGAAATAATAATGGAAAACTTCTCAGGTATAGGGAGAGACATGGACCTTCAGATTCAGAAGGCTCAAAGATCCCCAAACAGATTCAATCCCAAAAGATCCTCTCCACTACATATTATAGTCAAACTGCCAAAGCTTAAAGACAAGAGAAAAGCTTAAAAGAAGCAAGAGAAAAGCATCAAGTCACCTATAAGGGAGCCCCTATCAGACTAACAGCAGGTTTCTCAACAGAAACTCTATAGAGCAGAAGAAAATGGGATGATATATTCAAAATACTAAAAGAAAAAAACTGCCAGCCGAGAATACTGTACCCAGCAAGGCCGTCCTTAAGAAATGAGGGGAAAATAGTGTATTTTCCAGATAAACAAAAACTGCAGGAGTTCACCACCACATGACCAGCCCTATGAGGAATCCTCAAGGAAGTCCTGCATCTGGAACCTGAAGACTGATAATCACTACCACGAATACACAAGGAAGAACAAAACCCACTGATAAAACAAAAATGCAATCAAGAAAGTGAAAGAAACTAAAATTTACCACCACATGAAACCATAATGACAATGTAATAATGCCCCTGCTTTATTTCTGATTTTAGTAATTTCAGTCTTCTCTCTAAAGGTTTACAAATTTTGTTGATCTTTTTAAAGTATCAACTGTTGGTTTTGTTGTTTTTCTCTATTGTTTTTTAATTCCCTATTTCATATATTTCTGTTGTAATCTTTGTTATTTCCTACTTATGTTTGCTTTTGGTTTAGTTTGTTCTTCTTTTTCTATTTTCTTTTTTTTTTTTTTCCCATTACTGATTTCAGATTTTTCTTAATTTTAATATAGGTGTTTACAAGTATAAATTTTCCTCTAAGCACTGCATGAGACCTGCATCCTATAAATTTTGATAGTTGCGCTTTGATTTTTATTTCAAAGTACTTCCTAATTTCCTTGTGATTTTTCTTTTTACCCATTGTTTATTTAGGAGAGTGTTGTTTAATTTCCACACATTTGTGGCCCAGCCAGTGAGCGGGAACCGGTCTGTATGTGGGATCCGAACCCTCGGCGGGAGCGCTGCCGCGCTCCCAAACGGTGCACTGTAGCAGTGCGCCACCGGGCCGGCCCTCTTTTTCTATTTTCTTAAGGTAGATGTTTACATTTCTGATTTGAGATTTTTCTTATTTTTAATACGGCTGTTTACAAATGTAAATTTTCTTTTAAGCACTGCATTAGCCCTGCATCCTATGAATTTTGATATGTTGTGCTTTGATTTTTATCTCAAAGTACTTTCTAATTTCCTTGTGATTTTTCTTTTTACCCATTGTTTTTTAGGAGAGTGTTGTTTAATTTTCAAACATTCATGAATTTTCTAAATTTCCTTCTATTATTGTGGTTAAAGAGCATATTTTCTATGGTCTTAGTCTTTTTAAATGTATTAAGACTTGTTTTATGGTAAAAAAAAAAAAAGAATAAGGGAAAAAAGTTGGCAGCACTTTACAGACTGATAGAAAATAATCTCGGGGCTGGCCCGGTGGCGCACTGCTACAGTGCGCCGCTTGGGAGCGTGGCTGCGCTCCCGCCGAGGGTTTGGATCCCACATACAGACCGGTTCCTGCTCACTGGCTGAGCGAGGTGCGGGTGCAACACTGAGGGTTGCGATCCCGTTGCCGGTCCCGGTCCGGTACGGGCGCGACACTGAGGGTTGCGATCCATTGCCGGTCATGAAAAAAGACAAAAAGGAAAAAAAAAAAAAGAAAATAATCTCAAACAGTTTTGAATGAAAAAAATCATAAGTAGAAGAGTCTGTATAGTGTGCTTATAGTATGTTTGTATGTGCATAGGCTATTTCTGGAACAATATACAAGAAGAATATACAGCTAACATTGGTGGTTGGGGAGGGGAACTGAGTGGCTGAGGGACAGACATAGAAAAGCAACTTCCTTTTCACTGTATATCCCTTGGTAGCTTTTGAATGTTATACTATGTGCAAATTTTACCTAATCAATAAAAAATTTTAAATACACAAAAGACAAATAAAACAACAACTACAACAAAAAACAAACCAAAACAAACCTATCCTTGTCACTTACCTCAGTAGGTTTATATGTTTTTATGATTACTTTGGTGTCTGAAAGTACTTTTCAAACTTTTAATTTGAATGTGTGCAGTTTAAACTTTACTGAAAAGTCAGTGAACATGAATGTTGGTAAAAGTGCGGGATATCTTTGTGAATGATGTGCTTTATCAAATTAGCTCAAGTATTTTCCCCCTGTTATTGACTATGGGGTATATGCACATTATCCTTAATATTTTAGTCAAGTTCTCGTGAAGAAATAAAATAATTATTTGTTGTTTGTGACTTTAGGTATTATCATCTTTAATATGATTCTCTCTGGAAAAGCCCAATTTAAAACTGCCTTGTGTGAGGTAAAAGATATTATTCTCAAAGGAGAAATTTTTTACTTTCTTGGCCATTGTGTCATAACACTTCTAGTGATTAAAATTATGTCTGTTTGATATGCTATTGAGAAAGAAAAGTTATCGTAGTTCTGTTCTTAACTAAAATTTTAATGCTTTCCAGTGAATTTTCTGCTTCCTTGAGTTTTTCTGGTTACGATTTAGTAAAATATATTTCCTATGCAGGTTATTATTTACCCTTAAACAGGAAGAGTGTATTCTTAGATCTTATCACAAAATACAACTAATACCTTGAACTTGATACTCTTAATGACATGTACTTAAAATTTAATTTTTATTAATTTTACATCAAATATGTAGATAAAGCATACATAGAATGTGCCTCTTACCATAAAACAAAAATGTTATATCACAATCTTATTAACATAAAGAGTAATAAGAATTATGAAGATAAAAGTTATGAATTCTTATATTTACAGTAATAGTTCAATATCTTAGATACAATTGCTTATGTTTCTTAATCTACTATTTATAATGTAATATTTCTGTTTATTTTTCTCCCTCATTCAAAATTACCTTTGGCTAATCGCTATTCAATTTTAAATTTCTTCATAAATGGCCTGACATTTTGATGTATTTATTATGTTCTATTTTACATGTCATGACTGAATATATACACCTGAAAACTTCAAACTGTCTGAAATTGTCAACAAAATTTCTTCCCATATTGTCAATATCATGAATTTTTTTATTGTAGTATAATATATATAACATAAGGTTTCCCATTTTAACCATTTTTAAACATACAATTGCATGTAACTAATTATATTACCAATGCTGTGTGATTGTCATCTGTATCTATTTCCAAAACTTTTTTGTCTTCCTAAACATAAACTCTATATCCATTAAGCATTAACTTCCCATTATTCTTTTCCCCTAGTTTCTGGTAACCTCTAATCTACCTCTGTCTCTGAAAATTTATTTTCTTTTTCTTTTTGGTCAATTGACCCATGATAATTGTATATATTTATGGACCACACAATATCAGGAAAATTTTCTTGGGTAAAATATCTTAGTGGGATGTGGCCAAATGGGGATTCCTAATGTAATTAAAATGTTAGTGGGTTAACATTTTTTTCAAAGGTTTAACACATGCAACATCTAACTTTTAGGAAATCACACTCTCTCATTTTCAAAATTTTAGGCTTTTGGGCTGGCCCCGTGGCTCACTGGGGAGAGTGCGGCGCTGGGAGCGCTGAGGCTGCGGGTTTGGATCCTATATAGGGATGGCCGGTGTGCTCACTGGCTGAGTGTGGTGCGGACAACACTGAGCCAAGGGTTGCGATGCCCTTACCGGTCAAAAAAATAATAATAATAAAAAAATAAAAATTTAAGCTTTTCATCCCGATGGTCATAAGAAAAAAATACAAAATAGGTAGGTGTGGGTGAGTGTATCAGTCAGGGTTTGATCAGAGGAGCAGAAACTCTAGGTATACACACACACGTCTATGTATGTATACACACGTATATGTATATATGTATATGTATATGACTGACCTTTCACAATCATGGTAATTGATTAAGTGGTCTCTGTAAGGCTGTCACCTGCCTGTTGGCTTTGGGAATTTTGAAGCCCACAGGGCAGGCAGTTTGGAACAGAAGGTGAAAGCAAAGGGGGGAAGAGCAAGGACAAGCAGGAACCCATGAGAACAATCCAAAAAGTGTCAAATCCAGAGCAGAAACCAGGGCTCCTTGTCATGGAGCTAAAAACAACCCCCAGACCCTGGAGTCAGAGAAGCTGTGGAGGATCCAGAGGAGGGGAGCAGTTACAGGTCGGCGACCACATCCTGTCAACAAGGTAAGCGGGCAGATCAGTCGGGGACAATGTGCTGCAAGTGGGCCCTGCTCTATTTCTGCCCTTCAAATCTCCTGCAAGATTCTCTCTTGTGGTGACTCTTACCGAAAACATACAGGAAAGAGATTTCTGGTAAATGTGGTCCAGCCTAGCCACATTAACACACAACAAAGCCACGGCAGTTACCAACTCCAGTCTTTGAGAGCATATTCACTCAATCATTCGTTTGATGGGAAGTCCTAAACTACAAGATTGGCATTGTAGTCCATGGGCTAGCACTGACCTGGTCATTCCTCTAAGGGCAGTTTTGTTAATTTATTTATGTGTGTATAATATATTTATGCACTTGTTAATTTATTAATGTATTAAATTATATATTATGATAATATGCTCATATAACATGTAATTATACATTACATTATTGATAATATATAAATATAAATGTGTATAAAATAATACATTATACAAATGTATATTAAATTATATATTATATGTTCTCACAGTATATGAACTAAATCCAGGCTAAATTTTACTTACATTTTATTGTAAGGATTATGGTTTGTACTTTCATGCTAGAGTTGGCCCTTCTCTGACCACTGCCACCATTCTTAGTATGGATATCTTGGGCCATGTGACAAGTTTTCTGCTTTGAAGAGCTTGTGTAATTAGATTAAGCCCATATGAATAATTTCCCTGTTATGGGCTGAATTGTGCCACCAAATTTCTGTGTTGAAACCCTAACCACTCCTGTACCCATTGACTAAAGGTTTTCCCACAGGGATTAAACCCCTGCACTTGCAGTTTTGCATATGTACTGGTGGCCAGCATCTTGTTCTCATAGGCATCTCTCATTGTGTAACACCAGAGAAGCTCCAGAACAGGTGAAGCAAGGTGCTGTCAAATTACACTTGCTTGAAATCTGGACCCTACAGCAGAAATTGAGTAAAAGTGGGCACAGAAGAAGTGAGATAGGTTACAAGATGTGTCTGATATATCTAGCAAGCCAAGAAATTAAAAAATTAAACAGTAAGGAGATACCATTTTTTACCCTATTAAATTAGCCAAGATTTTTAAAAAATGATAGTACCATTTAGGAGGCTATTGTAATGAGAAACTGAACTAGAGCTTTGGAATGAATGAAAGGGATTCCAGAATCATTGGGGAGGGAATATTGACAGAGTGCGGCTACTGATTAAAAATAGAAAATTAGAGAAAGGGAGGGGTTCCACCTGCTTCTAGCCTTGGAGCCTGAGTCACTGGAAGGATTTCTTGGTCACTAGCTTAGACAGGAGATACAGGAAAGAGAGCTGGTTTTCCAGGAGGAAGAATGGATTTGGAATGTTGAGTTTAAAATGTGTATATGGAGCTTGTTGGTGAGATACAGGTTGTGAGTCATCACAAATAGAGACTTCTCCAGGAGGACAGTGAGATTTTACAAGTGCTTAGGGGAACTTCATTACATGCCAATATTTAAAGGGTGGTCTGGAGGTTGGAATAGTGGATGATGACATGGTTGGAGAAGTAGGAGAAAAATGAGAAAATCAGAGTGTTACAGATTGGGGAAATGCTTTCAAAGGCAGGAGGGTTGAATGCTGCAGGATGGTGGAGTGGTAAAAATGCCACAGAGAGGTTATTCAACTTGATTAATAGAAAATTATTTGACTTTTTGAGAGAGAAATGTCTATGGAGTGAAATGGGCAAAAGTGAGATTACACAGAGTTGGAGTGAATAAGACCCAGTCATATTGAAGGGAATATGAAGTGACCTACATGTAATGAAGGGAAAAAGAAATGGTAGTCTGTAGTAGGAAATAAGACTAATAAGAAACAGATTAAAATCTAGAATTGTGAATAGATTTATTTTTTTAAAAATCAATAAGATAGTTAAATTTTCAAATAATTGAGAATTTAGCTTTGTTGAAGTTACTTTCATTTAAAGTTTTGATATTTATTAATTATTAATTACAGCTTGCTTTTTAACCTAAAAAGATAAATTTACGTGTTTTAGGAGAAAATTATTTTTTTACCGAAACATTTGACAAATTTAAAATTTCACACATTAGTGTAATTTACATTTTAATAATGTATTAAAATTTTCTATGCTTTGATGACAATTACATTTTATTTTATAATTCTTCAGATTAGCACTATCCAATAGACATACCATGTGAGTCAAGCAAGTTTTAACAAATTTAAAAAAGATTGAAATCATCCTAAGTATCTTTTCTGATCACAATTGTATAAAACTAGAAATCAAAAATAGGAGAAATTTTGGAAAATACACAAATATATGGAAATTAAATAACACACTCCAGAACAGCTAATAGGGCAAAGAAGAAATCAAGAGACTTAAAAAGTATTTTGAGATACATTAAAATAAAAACACGACATATCAAAACTTATGGGATGCAGCAAAAGCAGTTCTAAGAGAGTTTATAGTGCTAAATGCCTACTTTAAGATAAAAGAGAGATCTCAAATAAACAACTTAACATTACACCTCAAGGAACCAGAAGAAGAAGGGCAAATTAGGCCTAAAGTCAGAAGTATTAAAAAAATGGTAAAAATTAGAGCAGAAATAAATAAAATAAAAACTACAAAGGCAACAGAAAAGATCAATGAAACTAAAAGGAGGTTTTTTGAAAAGTTAAACAAAATTGACAAACCTTTAACTAGACTAACCAAGAAAAAAAAAAAAAACCTCAAGTAAATAAAACTATAAATGAAAGAGGAAATATTATAATTTATATGACAGAAATACAAGTAATCATAAAAGATTACTATGAATAATTATATGATGACAAATTGGATAACCTGGAAGAAATAGATAAATTAGTAGAAACATACAACCTTCTAAGACTGAATTATGAAGAAGTAAGAAATCTGAGCAGACCAGTAATGAGTAAGGAGATTGAATCAGTAATCAAAAACCTTCCAACAAAGAAAAACCCAGGACCAGATGGCTTCATGGGGGAATTCTAATAAGCATTTAAAGAAGAATTAATGCCAATCTTTAAGCTCTTCCCAAACTCAAAAAGGAGGGAACACTTCCAAACTTATTTTATGAGGCTAGGATTACCCTTATACCAAATGAAGATGTGGATACTACAAGAAAGGAAAATTATAAGCTAATATTTTTGATGGACATTAATGAAAAAATCCTTAACAAATATTAGCAAACCAAACTCGATGGTACGTTAAAAGGATCATACATCATAACCAAGTGAGATTTATTCCTGGGATTAAAGGACAGTTCATCGTATGCAAATCAATAAATATGATAAACCACATTAACAGAATGAAGGATAAACTCATATGATCATTTCAATAAATGCAGAAAAAAATTTGACAAAATGTAACATCTTTTCATAATAAAGCCCATATAAGACAAGCACACAGCTAATATCATATTGTCTGGTGAAAAGCTAAAGCTAAAAGCTTTTCCTTTAAGATTATGAATAAGATAAAGGTGCTTGAAGTACTAGCTAGAACAGTTAAGCAAGAAAAAGAAATAAAATGCATCTAAATTGAAAAAGAAAGTTGTCTCTGTTTGCAGATGACATGATCTTATATTTAGAATACCCGTAAGACTGTGCCAGAAAACCGTTAGAACTAATAAACAAATATAGTAAAATTTTGGGATACAGAATCAGCATACAGTTTGGCCAGTTAACTCAGTTGGTTAGAGCATGGTTTTGTAACACCACGGTCAAGGGTTTGGGTACCCGTGCTGGCCAGCCACCCAACCCCCCCTAACCCCCCCAAACCAAAATCAACATACATAAATTAGTGTTTCTATACACTGACAACAAACTATCCAAAAAAGAAATGAAAAAAATCTCATTTACAGTAGCATAAAGCATAAAATACTTAGGAGTAAATTTAACCAAGGAGATGAAAAATTTGTACACTAAAAACTCTAAAACATTGATGAAAGAAATTGAAGAACACACAAATGAAAAGATATCCTGCATTTATGGATTGGAAGAATTAATATTGCTAAAATGTTCTTACTACCCCAAGCAATCTACAGTTTCAATACAATCCCTAACAAAATTCCAATAGCATTTTTCATGGAAATAGAAAAAGCAATTCTAAAATTCATATGGAACCACAAAAACCTGAAATAGCCAAAGCAATCTCGAGAAAGAAAGAAGCTGCCATCACACTTCCTGATTTCAAATTATTTTCAAAACTGTAATCAAAACATAACTGGCATAAAATCAAACACATAGACCAATGAAACAGTAAAAAGCCCAGAAATAAACCCAAAGATTATATGGTCAATTAATCCTTGACAGGGGTACCAAGAATACACAATGGGGAAAGGATAGTCTCTACCATAAATGATTTTGGGAAACAATATTCACACTCAAAAGGATGAAATTGGACCCTATCTTATACCATATACAAAAATTAACTTTAAGTGGATTAAAGACTTACATGCAAACCTGAAATGCTAAAACTTCTAGAAGAAACATAGAGAAAAAACTCGACATTGGTCTTAACCATGGTTATTTGACTGTGACACCAAAAGCACAAGTAACGAAAGCAAAAATAAACAAGTGGGGCTACGTAAAACTAAAATGCTTCTACACAGCAAGCAGTCAAAATAAAAAGGCAACTCACGGAATGGGAGAAAATATTTGCAAACCATATATCTGATAAGGGATTAATATCCAAAAAATATAAGGAATTCATGCAACTCAATACCAAAAAACAAAAACAAAAACAAGAAAACCCCCAAATAGCCTGATTAAAATGTGGGCAAAGCATCTGAATGGATATTTTTCCAGAGACCTACAAATGACCAAAATATGAAAAGGTGCTCAATATCACTAATCATCAGGGAAGTGCAAATCAAAACCACAATGAGCTGTCACTTCACACCTGTTAGGATGGCTATTATCAAAAAGATAAGAGGAAACAATTTCGGTGAATACGTGGAGAAAAGGGAACCCTTGTACAGTCTTGGTGGGAATGTGAATTGGTACAGATATTATGGAAAACAGTATGGTGGTTCCTCAAAAAATTAAAATAGAACTACCACGAGATCCAACAATTTCACTTCTGAGTATATATCCAAAAGAAATGAAATCTATATTTAGAAGAGATATTTGCACACCATGTTCATTTCAGCATAATTCACATAGCCAAGATATGGAAACAACCTAAGTTGTTTGTACACGTTGATAGAATTTGGATGTGTTGTCCCCGCCAAAACTCATGTGGAAATTTGATCTCCAATGTGGCAGTGTTGGAAACTGATTGAGTCATGGGGGCGGATCCCTCATGAATGGATTAATGCTCTCCCTGGGGGTGTGGGGCATGAGCGAGTTCTTGCTCTATTAGTTCCTGCAAGAGTGGGTTGTTTATAGGACCCTGGCACCTCCCCTCTCTCTCTCTCTCTCTCTTGCTTCCTCTCGCCATGTGATCTGCTTGTACCCGCCAGCTGCCTGCCACTTTCTGCCATGAGTAGAAGCAGCCTGAGGCCCGTGCCAGATGCAGCTGTCCCACAATCGTAAACCAAATAAACCTCTGTTCTTTATAAATTACCCAGTCTCAGGTATTCTGTTATAGCAACACAAAACAGACTAATACACAAATATATACTCAGTGGAATATATTCAGCCTTAAAAAAACCCTGTTATTTTTAAACATGGATGAACCTGGAGGACATTATGTTAAATAAAATAATCCAGACACAGACAAATACTGTATGTTCTCATACTGTATGGAATCTAAAAAAGTCGATCTCATGAAAGCAGAGATTAGAACGGTGATTGCCAGTGGGTGAGAGGTGGGAGAAATGGGAAGCTGTTGGTCAAAGAGTACAAACTTCCAGTTATAACATGAATACATGTAAGTTCTGGGGATCTAATGTACAGCATGTTGACTATAGTTAATGATATTGTATTGTTTATTTGAAATTTGCTAAGAGAGTAGACCTTACATATCCTCACACACACACACACACACACACATGCAAAAGGTAACTATGTGTGGTGATAGATCTGTTAATTTGATTTTGTTAATCATTACCTAATGTATATGTATATCAAATCAATGGGTTGTATACCTTGAATATATACACTTTTTATTTGTCAACTATACCTCAAAAAGCTGAAAAAAAAAGAGAAATATAACGAGTCACAAATGTGAGACACATAGTAATTCTAAAATTTTCTAGAAGTCACATTAAAAAAGTAAAAAAAAGATAAAATTAATTTTACTAATATATTTTATTTACCTATATATCAAAATTATTACCTTTTCAAAATATAATCAGTATACAAATTATTAATGAGATATTTTACATTTTTTTTCATATTACATCTTGGAACAGGTGTGTGTTTTACACTTGTAGCACAGCTCAATTTGGACAGGTCACATTTCAAGTGCTCAATGACCGGTTACCATATAGAACAGCACATTTTTATGTCATTGTGGTCAATAGAAAAACAAAATATGTAAAAAATCTTTATTATAACAATTTATGATTTTGCTGAAATGAAGGCAAAGAAATAAAATTTTATGAAGTAAGTATATAATGATTTATAAGGTATGTGTGTCCTTATTTTATTATTCATCCAAACATCAAAAGAATACCCAGATAAACACAAGTGTGAATACATCAGTTGTCTTTAATTATTTTAAGGCATATAAAAACTATAGCTTTGCACCTGGCTTTAAAACTTTGTCAGTATGAAGTTATTCGTGTATTTATCAAGGTAGGAGACTAAAACATTTTATTTAAGAGTTTGGTAACTTGTTTCTAACTTCTAAATATTTATGCATATAATATGTGGACCTCCATTTATACTCTTGCCCCAGGCCCTACAAATGTTGGACATAGGCCTGACATGGAACCCTCTACCCTCAAGTGTTGGCATGGCTCATTCCCTCACTCCTCGGGTGTGGGCTCAAATTTCCCTTTCTCAGGGAAATGGAAACTATACACACCCACATAGCTTACTGCGTATGTTTACATGTCTTTATTATTCCTGGGTTTCATCAACATAACTCTACTATTTTAGAAACTCTCGCTGAGGAAAATAAAAGTTGTAAATAACATTTCAGGAACTTCCTGAAAGGCCACCAACTTTTCACAGAAAGCATCCAACTACAGTTGAGACCCCAAGACTCCTTGAACCCAAACTCTTTGAAAACTTTCCTTTACATCTTCCCTTTGCTAGGACCACAAATCCTAAACTACTAAGTCATGATCCTAACACAATCTTAACCAAGCACTGGCATTGAAAAAGTCCTGCCTTAAACTGACTCAGGGTCCCGACTTTGCCCTCCCCCTTCTGAAATGCTACTAAGGCTCTGTGGCAGTAGTGTTTGCCCATGCTGAGCTAAGTCTAAGCTCAGCTTTGTTCTTATTTATTTATTTATTTATTGTGTGTGTGTGTGTGTGTGTGTGTGTGTGTGTGTTTTGTTTTTATGGCTGGCTGGTACAGAGGAACTCTAGACCTCGGTTATCAGTACCACCCTCTAACCAACTGAGCTAACCAGCCAGCCCTCAGCTTTGTTTAATCAACAGGTCATCTTAGTGATATTTTGGGGAGCCAACATTCAGCATCAGTAGGTTTTTCTCTGAACATTTTAATTTAATATTGCAACTCCACCTTCACTCCTAATACTTTCTATTCCTCTTTGCTGCTTTAATATTCTCCATAGCACTTGTATTTCACTTAATTATGCGCTTATTGTAGTATTCCACCATAACAATTTAAGTCCCATAAAGGTAGAGGCATTTCTGTCTCAAAGCCTAGAACAGTTGCTGGTACATAGTAGATTATCAATTATTATTGTTGAATGAATGAATATTATCTAATTACTGTTCACATAAATAACTTAAATCCAAAATTAGCATTTTGGGCAGACATCATCAAACATTTACTTGGCTTTATATCCTATAAACTTCATGAGTTTTCCTCCTATTAAAGAAGGTCATGGAGGGCTGGCCCGTGGCTGACTTGGGAGAGTCTGGTGCTGATAACACCAAGGCCACAGGTTCGGATCCCTATATAGGGATGGCCAGTTAGCTCACTGGCTGAACGTGGTGCTGACAACACCAAGTCAAGGGTTAAGATCCCCTTACTGGTCATCTTTAAAACAAACAAACAAACAAAAAAACCAGTACAGTGAAAAAATTAGTCCAAGGGATCCCTATACAGGGATGGCCGGTTAGCTCACTGGCTGAGCGTGGTGCTGACAACACCAAGTCAAGGGTTAAGATCCCCTTACTGGTCATCTTTAAAACAAACAAACAAACAAAAAAACCAGTACAGTGAAAAAATTAGTCCAAGAAAAATAATTTAAAAGCAGTCACCATGGTAATTGATAAGTTGGGCATTTAAATGAATCATAATTATTTTCCATGTTGATCGTAAATGACTTTTAATTGTTTATAAATTCTTTGTGGTGTTTTCACTCCAAAACTGCTTTTCTTTTGGATGTTTGAAACTGTTGGGCAATTTCCTAGACCTAAAGCGTATAGGTCACCTCCTTCCTTTCCAATTCATTCCTCAGGCCACTCAGAACTGAGGATTTGGCCTATACCAGATGGTCATGTAATTTCCAGGCCATAGCTTTTAATTCATACAGAATTGTCCTCAAACAATGTCACAGACTGAGCTGCATTTTGGGCTTATATCTCTTTCTTTACCGTGGGGAAGTTCAATCTGTGATCCTCTGGGTTACCCAGATGAAAGACATTTCTCCAAGTCTGTCAGACTTTTTAAGGTCTTGAATTAAAGATGAAGAGTCACTGAAAATTGGTCTAGGACATCTGCTTTGATGAAGAGTCTGACAGCCAATCAAAAGATTGGCTTTTCGTTTTAGAGCCAAGACTATCTTGAACCTACTCTCTGAGCAGGATTTTTCTATTCATCATTTAACACTGAAAAACAAAAGGGATAGACCAGGGAAAACTGAAGCCCCCAGGGACGTGCTTGAAGAATTATGATTGGATGTGCTTCCTTTAACATTTTAAGTGGTGTTCAGAAGCCAGGAGAGGGGTGAAGGAAAGGCCTGAATCAGTAGGATGTTGAGCATGTGCCAGTCAGGGCCCAATCAGGAAAAGAGTAACCACAACAACTATTTTAACAAAGAAAGTTTAATATGGGCAATTGGTTAAGTAAGTACTGGAGGAAATTCAGTTAATACAGAGATAGGAACTGCAGGAAGTAGCTTTCATCCCTAGTGCTGGTGGAACTAAGAGAAAAGATTGGGGCTCTTGAAAGCCTAGGAGCTTCGAGGAGGGGCCCTGCAGAGCTGCTGGGCTGGTGCTGATATCTCTTAGGGGCATCATTAGGAGGCTAATTCTAACAGGTGGAAAAAAGCTAGAAACTGCTTCTTATGCTTCTGGAACCAACTGTGGTACCAGGGTAAAGATGTGTTACTGGAGTCGCCTAGAGAATAATGGAAAGCAGACAGGAAATAGTGAATTCTTTCTCCCTCTTCCCACCTTCTAGTCTCTTTCTACCTTCTCCTACCAGCAGAATATAACAGAAAACCAGATGGCAAAGGAGAAAGTCTTTCCAGAATCCCAGTCCGAAGCATCACAAAGCTAGAAAGGAAGGCTGCAGCTGAAAGACAATAAATAGCTTAATAGCTGACACTGAGATGCTGTGTGGGGATGAAAAAAGGAGGAAAAACAAAATCCGAAGACTGAATTGTGAGAGAGAAAAACTGGGTGCCAGGGAGATTAATTTAAACAAAGAGTGGATGTAGGGGAGGGAAAAAAATTTACCGAAATGTTTAGGAAAACTGCATTAATTGACAATGCTTTTTTGGAGTAGGTTTGTGTTTTGTTGGGTTGCAATAAAGCGCTGTGACTTCGTCTCAATGTGAGTATGGGGTGGAAATGCAGACCCTCGAAGGGGTCAGTCACCTCTGGTTTACTTGTGGGTAAGACTAGGTAAGATAAGGTTTAGCTAAAAGAGAGCAATTGAATAAAAAACCTGGAAACTAAATTTAATAGGTTCTCAAAAGGTCAGGTACACTTTTATTCCCCCTAAATTAAAAGTAACAATAATGACGAGATGAGGACAACAACAACAACAAGGAAATACTCCTATTTTCCTCCTATTGTCAAGTCTTAGATGATAGTGAGCCAGTCCACGCATGCCAGAGAATATTCATGGGAATGTTTTTGTATTGAACCAAATAACTTAATAATAACCATCTTAATGTGTGACCTCAGACAAATTACCTCTTTGGGTCTTTTTTTATTTGTAATACATATAATGAGTTCAACCCCCCTCTTTTAGCTTTTAAATGTTTATATGACCACCTTTCCCCCAAAGAGCTGTTATCTTAGGTATTTATAGTCCAAACCCAGCAAACTGGAGATTCTCCTCTAGTTTTGATTCTATCATTCTCGAGAAAAGATTTTGTCAATACTCTGGAAAACAGAACAACAATATGCAGAACTGAATAACAGCAGACTTCTTCTTTCCCAGATCCTTAGATAACAGGATTCAATGAACTGCAGGGGTACCAGAAATCATGAAAGCGATGAGTCAAGAAGAGAACACATGGCTCCCAAGGAAAGACTCACTTTTCATTCTGTGATGTGACAGGGTCTATGCCAATTTCTTCTATTAAGACAATATATTCAGTGTTTCAAGAATCCAAGGCTCTTGAAAACCTTTCAATAAGACAACTGGAAAGAAAGATGTAAAGACATTTTAAAATATTCATTCTTGGCTACAAAAATGATAGCTGTGTGAGGTAATTAGCTAGACTTAGTCATTTCACAATGTATATATATTTTAAAACATCATGTTGTATATGATAAATATATAAAATTTTATCAATTAAAAAAAGATGTTTAGAACATAAGTAAATAAATATTAAATAAATAGATATACAAATGGAGAGAAGTACCATATCCATGGACTGGAACACTCTAAAAAATAAAGATGAAAATTTTGCCCTCCCCAAATTAAATAAAATTAGTTTTTGAACTTCTGAAATAGAAATTCTGGATAGGAAAAGAATTCCTATCATTGTTCTGTTGTCATCTGCTTGTTTCAGTCACCATTTGATTGCTTCAAGTCATTATTTCTGAAAGCTGAGAACCATGGATACCTGAAACTACATCTGCACTATGAGAAATCTATTTCAAGCCATGCCATAAACTTATCAATAAATTGAAGAAGAGATTATCCTGATGACCTAGCAAGAAAGTATATGATTTTCTGCATTGTCACAGATAAGTTATTGATTTCTTGATATGTTTGTTGTTAATGTGGAGGAATGGACAAAAATACAGTGATTTCTCCTATTGCCTTTGTGGATGTCAAGCCAGCTCTTTGTGTTATAAATGCATCAGGTCCACTGAGATTTACCAAGATTGCACTGAAGGGGGAGAGGATGAAAGTGTTTGTTTTGTCAGAGAAAGAGAGGGATGTGGGTTTACTTTGGGAAGAGCGTTGGGGACTCACTTTGTGAAGAGGAATGGATTTTAGAAACTAGAAGGACCAAGGGGTGGTGGCTTCTGTGAAGACCAGTGCTCTGGTCTTATGGGATTGACTATATGGATGCCTGTGGACTTGGCACTCACACTGTCGCCTTACTTTGGATGGCAAAGCTCACAGTGGTGAAACTTGCCACAGAAGGTATGAACACTATGAACTGACTACTGGCTTCACCTGGGCCATGTAGACATGGACAATGAGCATTAACAGTGGCCATATAAACTGAACACCAGAAGATCTTCCTCAATTTTCCCAAATTGTATAAATACTAGGGGTCCTGTACAATATTAAGGGAGGGCTAGGGGCCTCCAAACTGACCAATGTTGGATTTCTTCTCAATAGATGCTGTTAACAATTAGGAAAATCACTACATGAGCAGCAAATTTACATCATACAAATGGAACACACTTGATGAGGGGCACAGAGCAGTGTTATAATCTGACAGATTACTGTAGAAAAGGTTTTTTGCTTGGGAGAGCATGGAGCTGATAGCATCAAGATCAAGGACTCGGATCCCCATACTAGCCAGCCACCAAAAAAAAAGAACTTCATAAACCCATCCATGATTATTTCTGAGCCCATACTACATGGTTAGTATGATTAGATACTTACAATATAGAAATTAACAACAACAATTAGCGATAATAATAATAGAACTTTGTGGTTTGCAGAATCTTTCACAATTACCGTCTCTTTTCATCCTCACAACAGTTCTATGAGGTGTTATTTTTCCTCATTTACAAGTAAAAAAGCTGAAGGTCAAAAAGTTACTTGAGCTACTTTGTGTGGTTATAAAGTAGATAAATCCTTGAGTTAGATGTTGTCTACTAGATACCTTTGGACACAATACTAGTAGAATTCTCATTTTACAAATGAGAAAACTAAGGCTCAGAAAGATGAAGTACCTGTCCAGAGGTCCCACACTCCCTGGCATGTGGCAGAATCTCCAAACTTGACCACAATGATAAACTCTGGACAAACAGGGTGAAGGGAAAGACTGTTCCAAGAGAAAGAACAGCTAGTAAGAAGGACTGAACTGAGAGAGAGAATATATTCTGCCTTCTCCACCAACTTTTTATTTTGAAAAGGGTTCCCCCCGAAATAGACCTTATTTTTATAGCAGTTTTAGGTTTACAGAGAAATTGAGCAAAAGTCCAGATAGTTCCATATCCCCATTACACCATCCCCCCGACACATACACAGTTTCTCCTATTATTAACACTTTCCATTAGTGTGGTACATTTCTCACGATTATGAACCGATATTGATATATTGTTATGATCAATTAAGTTTTACATTAGATCTCCTGCTTTGTGTTGTATAGTTTTATGGGTTTTGACAAATGAATAATATCATGTTTTCACCATTACAGTATCATACAGAATAGTTTCACTGCCCTAAAAATCCTCTGTGTTCCTTCCACCTGTTCATCCTTCCCGCCCTGCCCCCCTCCTTCCTCCACTGAAACCCTGGCAACCACTGATTTTTTTTTCCATTACCCCAAACATTTATCATGTCTTTGTGTCAGAAATGCTCAAAATGCTCTCTTCTAGCTAATTGAAAGTATACCATAAATTGTTGTTAATTATAGTCACCCTACAGTGCTGTGGACACTAGATGTTATTCCTCCTATCTAGCTGTAATTCTGTGTCCATTAACCAACCTCGCACTGTCCCCTTTCCAGCCTCTGGTAACCACCATTCTACTCTTTACTGAAAATGCTTTAACTTGGAAATTAAATGAGTAATACCCTCCCTGTAGATCCACAACTTTAACATATTGCCACATTTGAAAATGCAGGTGTAATGATGTTATCACCTTTGACTACTTCCATATGCCCTCTTAAGAATACAAACATTCTTGTAGAAAAAAGTTTGAGCTGAGATATGAAGAAGAAAAGGAACATATTTTAATAAAAAGAGAAAGGACACATTATTATATTACTACTTTAATCACTGCATAACATGATATGTAACAGAATGAGCCTGACTTTTTCAGAGTTTAAATTAGTGTTTGGGAAATAATAACAATTTTACCTTAATTTTAATAGGGGTGTGTGTGTGTGTGTGTGTGTGTGTGTGTGTGTGTGTGTGTGTGCTGTTTACATACACCATTACCTGTGATTTCCATAATAGCCTTTGGAGGTAATTAAGGCACATTAAAAAAATGTATATATATGAGGAACCTGAGGTGCTAAAAGCTTTTGTAAAATCCCAGGTCATTTGGCAAATATATGAGCAAACCAGAGCAAACAATGGTCCTCCACATTTTTCCAACTTCCACAAGTGCAGTTTGTTTCCGAAAAGAATCCTATGAGATTTTGGCTCAGTTATGCTTCTAAATGCACGCTCCTTGGTTGACTGCACCCTTTCTTAAACACTGTACCTAGATTTTCTGCTAACTCAAAAGATTATATTTTGAACTGCAGTCTTTGAGCTGGCGTCACGCCTTTGTTGTACACAAGCACTGCATTCTCTACAGCTGCTGCAGCTGCCAATGCAATTTGTTCCTGAGATCTTCTTAGTAAACATGACAGACATGCTATGCCAGCTTTGGATTTTTAACAGTCCTGGGTAGCTCTCTGCATGTATGTTTTGTACACAGATGAGAGAAAAGTGAACATATATTTCTAAATTTCTGGGTAATTATTTAGAGGTGAACAATGAAGAAACAGCCCAGCAGAGAGTTTGAATACATGACAAAAATGTTTCAGTAGAAGTAAGATGGCTAGACACTCGACAGAGAACCTGACTGCCTGGGTTCTCGTAAAGGCTTGTAATTGACATCTCATGTTCCTTTGATTTAACCATTTGTTCCCAAATAAGGAAATAGCAGACATAAAATTTTTGTTCTAATTGTTATAGATATGTGATGAGAAATCTTATTTTTTGCACAGTTTTTTGAGGTCCTGACTAGGAAAGACAGCATTCTCCTCACATTTTTTTCTGAATTAGGTATAGAGAAACATTGTTTTGTGTCTTTTTCTTTCATTTTTGGAGGCTCTAGTGAAACTTAGCTCTGGTTATGAAGGTCAATGAGCTGAGAGCAGAGAGAGGAAGAGAGGAGCCAAAATGACACAGGCTTCTAGATTTCTTAGAGCCACAGGTTTCTGTCTGGTTGTAAACACTGGCAACTAGCCAGAGTCCAAGTAAAGGAAGGAGTTAGAGCACAGGGAAGAAGGAGAGGCAAGAAGAAGGAGAGGGAACAAAAACAACAACAACAAAAAAGCAAAAGAGACGAGAGGAGAGAGACACACAGGGAGAGAAGAATAGGGAGGATATTTTCTCTTCCTGGACCCTAGATAGGGTAAGGCTTTGTAGGTGAACCTGAGTCCAGGCAAGTTGGATGAGTTGGATAACAGAGGAGCCATCATGAAACCACTGGTCTCCTGCATGGAATTTATGGAAGGAGAATATGATCTGAACCTGAGGTCAAGGACCATGTCACACTTTGGAGCAGTCTAAGTCGATGCTTGCAAAGGAAATAGTAAGATTGTTCCTACTGGATGCTACCGTTTCTCCTTTTAACAGATATACTGGGTAAGTAATAGATGTCTGCTCTCAATGTAGTAAAAATCTAATGGGGGGAAGAATTCATTTCAACCTGTGGGTTTGGGTGTGGGAAGAAAAGGATCACGGGAATTTAAGATTGGGCATAAGAAATGGCAACTGAAGAGTCTGGAGAAGTTGATAGAGACAGGACCTCACATGCCATGCTAAGAAGCTCAGGTTGTTTTCTATAGGAAATAGGGAGCTACAGGAAGGATTAATGTGAGGAGGAGCAGGGTCAGATTTTAGCTTTAGATATTTAGTTGGAAGAAGCATGTGGAAAATAAAATGGAGGCTGGTGGCTAATGAAGTAGTCTAGATGAGAAATAAGTCTGAGTTGAGGGCAGTGTCGTAAGCTTCCAAAAGAGAGGAAAACACTAGAAATAATTAAGAGGTAAAATTACAGAGTTTTACAATAAAATTATTTTTATTTTATTAATAGAGAATTAATTACAATGCCAATTAATACATTTTTTTTAAAGAAAATGTAGTTTTATTAATACTATTTTTACATTCTAGGATATTGTTGCAGAGCACTTGGGAGAAAGAGGGAGGGGGAAATGGGATGGTAGAAGGAGGAAGGAGGAGGGGTGGGATTGAGGCCTGTGGCACCTCCTTTATTCCCACAGGGGAGACTGGGGGGTTTCCAGAGGTTGCTTGGTCATTGCAAGGCTGGGTACAGATGTCAGGGGGGTGTGGCAAAAGCCCTTGCCCCGCCACTGTCCCAGCTTGGGGACTTGGGGCCCTTCTTGCTGCTGCTTGGTGGTCGTCGCTGGGCTGGGTGCACATGTCAGGAGGGCATGGCCAAGGCCCAAGGTCCCCCACTGCCCTGGTTTGGGAGAGCCCAGGGCGCTTCCTGTGGTGGCTCAGTGGTCAGCCCTGGGCTGTCTGTGTATGTTGGGGGGCATGGTCAAGGCCCAAGGCCCCCACCATCCCAGCTTGGGAGAGCCTGGGGTGCATCCTGCAGCAGCTCAGTAGTCATCACTGGGCTGACTGCATATGTTGGGGGGCATGGCTGAGGCCCGAGGCCCCCCACCACCCCAGCTGGGAGAGCCCGGGGCACTTCCTATGGTGGCTTGGTGGTCAACTCTGGGCTGGCTGCATGTGTTGGGGGGGCGTGGCTGAGGCCCTCATCTTCCACTGTTGGTGGCAGGTATTGGGGGGCATTGCTGAGGCCCCTGGCCCTTCCCCCTTTCTGGCTTGGTAGCTCTGGGGACTTCCGGTCCTTCTAGGTGTTATAGGTGTTCTTTGGTGAAATGAGACCTTTACTAGTTAATATCAAACTTTGTCTCTGGTTGTGGGTACTTTGTTTTTTCTTTCATTTCTGTGTTGGATTACTTCCTGTTCCCACCATTTAAATTCTGTGCTGAAACTAATTTGTTGTCCTTTGCTTATTTCTAAAATAGAAGAACTTCCTGTGGGGACCAGTACTTGAGCTCTGTGGTTGAGCTAAATTGCTGCTTTGCTGCTGATTCGCTGGGGAAGGCTTTTTGTGCAGCTCAGGTTTTAATGGTTGACTTTATAGGAATTCCAGGTCTAGTGAAATCTGGTGCACTTGGGTTGTGTAGAAACTCTGGTCTGGGCCTGAGTCTTTTCATCAAACTGTACCCCCTGTAATTCTATATTCCTGACCAGTCTCCTCTGAGTGGTCCTTTGCTGGCTGGGGTGCAGATCAGCTGTCCTTGCTGTGCCTTAGTGTTCTCCCGGTGGGCCCATCTCCCCCATCACCCATGCTGCAAACACTTCCCATGGGCTGTGTGCTGGGTCCCTTGTGATGACTCACTGGCCTCTGAGTGGCTTCTTTTTTCAGTTGTGGCTCCATGCTCCTATGTGGGTCCATTGGAAACCTACTGGTGATCTTGCTGGCCTGGGGGCCACCAAGGCCCTCTTCTCCCCTACCACCTCCAAGCAACTTCATCCAAAGGGCACAGCTGAGGCTTTTGCCAGCTCCTGCTCTGTGCATTCAGCAGTTCCAGCCTGGACATGGCTGGGGCTTGAAATGGTCAGAGTGGTTTCTTTCTTTCTCTCATCGTGGCTTCTCCCACCTTCATGCACCCCATAGGTCTCTTCTCCTCTTCCCTGGAGCTCTAGAGGTCCCAGCTTGGCTGTTGTTGCTTTTTAACAATTGTAAATTAGTTGATTTGTGGGGGAGAGTGATGCTGGGGCCGTCTATTCCACCGTCTTGACCAGAAGCCAATTAATAAATTTTTAAAAATGACCCCATTATATTAGTTAGATGGAGTTACCATTAACTAGATAAGACAGGAAAAGTAGCTTGTGTTCACCAGGGTAAGGAGGTGGGGTAGTGAGGGGGTGTGGGTAGAGATGACAAATTCAGTTTTGGACTTGTTGAATTTAATGTATTACATATTTGAATAGAAATGTCCAACAGGTGGTTGGGTATATGAGTCCAAAACTTTGAGGTGAACTCAGGACTGTATTTTTTATTTTATTTTATTTCATTTTATTTTTGGCTGGCCAATACGGGGATATGAACCCTTAACCTTGGTGTTAACACTGTGCTGTAGCCAACTTAGCTAATCAGCCAGCAAGGACTGTAAATATAAATTAGAAGTCATTTGTACCATGGGTTGTAGTTAAAATTATGAGTACAGATAACATCAGCTATGTAGATTATATATAGCAAGAAAATCTGTAGGTTGAGGAATAAAACCTAGGATAACATTTTTTTTCAACTGTGTTTTAAGACAGATTAGAGGATAATGAAATGAAAAAAGTAAATTGGGACAAGCATTTTTCTTTCTTAACTAAATTTCTTTTTATTGAGGTACAATTTATATACAATAAAATGCAGTCATCATAAGTTTTCAGTTCAATAAGTTGTAAGACTTGTATAAACCTGTGTAACTATCACCCAAACAGGTTATTGAACATTGCCAGAGCCCCCCGAATATCTGCCGTTCCTTTCCAGTCAATCCTCTCACTAAAAAGGCAATATTCTTATTTGTATCATCATAGATCGATTTTACCTGCACTCTAATTTCATACTAATGGAATATAGTTTGTACTATTATGGAACCCAAGTCTGGCTGCTTACCCCATACAAAAACCCTAGCTTGGCTTGCCCTAAGGCATTTAGCTCCTGGCTGAGGCTCACCAAAATTTTGTTACAAACCCAAGTCTGGCTGCCTGCCCCAAACAAAACACAAATGACCCAAAAGTCAAATTGTTGGTGAAAATGGAAGTCAGCTTTCATTCAGGAATACCGGTGACCTGAGGAGAGACAATAGGCTAAGCCATCTCTCCTGTAAACCCAAAGGGGAATGGCCAGACTAAAGTCATACTCAAGACTCTGATTTACTGAGGGGTTTATAAAGATGGGTTGAGGGAATGGAATGTGGGAAGTGTAGAGCAGGAGGAAGGGGGACATGTATTGGGCCTGGTACACATTCTCACCAAGGCTCCATCTGGCTTCTGTTCTCATCCTTGCTGTTATTTTAGGGTCCTGATTCAGGGTGGAATCAGCAGAGCTTTATTGATGTCTTCCTTGTTTTCTCAGGGTCTGGTTAGTATGTGTCTCATGGCAAGTTTACAAATCCAGGCTGACTGGAAAACAACTTTACATTTGTGCAAATAATGTCATTCTGCCCTGTAACCAAGGTTCAAAATATCAAGTAACCATGGGAAAAGAGGGAACTCAGAGAAATGCATACTAAGAAAAAAACTTTTTTTTCCTAAAGCCTGTGTGGTTTTAGGTACTGCCATGGATTGAGTGTACCATAAAACTTGACTCCAACCATGATAGTGTTATGAAGGTGGGGAATCCCATTATGATAATTGAAAGGTGGGGCCTTGAAGAGGTGATTAGATTGTAGGACCATGCCATAGTGAATGGATTAATAATGGTGGTCAGGGGTGTGGTTCTGAGGGTTTTAAAAGAAGAGCACATGAGAGGATACTCTCTCTGCTCCATCATTTTCTGCCATGTGAGACCCCTGGGTCACTGTCACCACCACCAAGACCCTCAGCAGATGTGTTCCCTGGACTTTGGACTTCCCAGCCTCAGAAACTGTAAGCAATAAATTTCATTTTCTTTATAAACTACTTAGTTACAGGCATTTTTTTTTCAAGCAGCAGAAATAGTCTAATACCAACATAGTTTCAGTCCTGCTCACTCCAACAATACTACTTTGTTTCTGGCTTCTTTTGCTCAACATAAAATTTTGAGACTTGTTTGTGTTGCTTGCATGTATCAGTAGTCTTTCCTTTATATTGCTGAATAGTAATTTGTTGAATTAACACACCACAAGATGTTTTGTCTTTTGAGGTTGGAGGTCTTGCATATCTTTCTTTTGCACAGTTTTTATTACATTTATTTCTATGTGTCTGAGGGCTTTTGATGCACATGGCAACTACATTTTCTTAGATTTTATTTTCTAATTGCTATTGCTAGTACACAAACATATGATAGATTTTGGGGGGAGCAGTTTTATTGAGATAATTCACGTGCCACACAACTGACCAATTTAAAATGTATAATCCAATGTGGTTTTTAGTATATTTATAGAGTTGTGCAACCATGACCCTGATCAACTTTACAACATTTTCATGGCCTTGGAAAGAATCCCTGTATACTTTAGCTATCACTTCCTGGATGGATAGAATTGTGCCCCCCAAAGTCCATGTATTGGAAACTTAATCCCCACTTTGACAGCATTAAGAAGGTGGGAAATCCTATTATGGTCATTCAAAGGTGGGGTCTTGAAAAGGTGATTAGATTGGGAGGACCATGCCCTAGTAAATGGATTATTAAGTTGATGGTTTAATGGCGGTCATAAGCAAAGTTCTGAGGGCTTTAAAAGGAGATCATGAGAGGAGCTCTCTCTCTTTTTGCTCAAGCCATCTGCCATCTCTCAATGTGATACCCTGTGTCACTGAAGTCACCACCAAAGAAGGCCCTCACCAGATGTGTTCCCTGGACTTTGGGCTTTCCAGCATCTGAAACTGTAAGCAATAAATATTGTGTCTTTACAAATTACCTAGTTTCAGGTATTTCTGTTATAAGCAAAAGAAATGGACTAATACACCTACCAGTGCACCCATTGTCTCCAGTCTTAAGCAACAGCTAATCTACTTTTTGTCTCTGTATATTTGCCTATTCTGGACATTTCATAGAAGTGGAATCATATGCTATCTGGCCTTTTGTGACTGGTTTCCTTTACTTAGCATAGTGTTTCATAGATGTTGTAGCATGTGTCAGTACTCTATTATTTCTCATGGCCAAATAATATTCTATTGTATGTATATAACACATTTTGTTTATCCACTCATTAATTGATAGACACCTTGGGTTGTTTCTACCTTTTGGCTATTATGAATAATGCTGCTATCAACATTGGTGTATAAGATTTTGTGGGGACATGTTTTCATTTCTCATGGGTCAAAGGTGACTCTATGTTTACCATTTTGAAGAACCACCAGACTTTTTTTTTTCAAAGTGACTCCAGTTTTACATTTCTATTTTACACTTCCACCATCAGTGTATGAGAATTCCAACTTCTCTACTTCCTTGCCAACACTTGTTATTGTCTGACTTTTATTCTAGTCACCCTAGTGAGCATGAAGTGGTATCTCATTGTGGTTTTGATTTGCATTTCCTGATGATTAATGATTTGAACATTTTTCCATGTGCATACTGGTCATATGTATCTTTGGAAAAATGCCTATTCAAATCCTTTGCCCATTTCTAAATTGGCTTATTTATCTCTTTCTTATTGAGTTGTTAGAATTCTTTATTTATTCATGACACAAGTCCTGTATCAAATATATGATTTTTTTTTTTTTGTCTTTTTCCGTGTCCGGCAACGGATCGCAACCCTCAGTGTCGCCCCCGTACCGGACCAGGACCGGCAACGGGATCGCAACCCTCGGTGTTGCCCCCGCGCCTCGCTCAGCCAGTGAGTGGGAACCGGTCTGTATGTGGGATCCGAACCCTCGGGCGGGAGCGCCGCCGCGCTTCCCAAGCGGCGCACTATCCAGTGCGCCACCGGGCCGGCCTCAAATATATGATTTGCAAATATTTTTTCTCATTCTGTGGATTGTTTTTCACTTTCTTGATAGTGTCTTTTGAAGCATAAAAGCTTTAAATTTTGATAAAGTCCAATGTATTTATTTTTTACTTGGTTGTTTATGTGTTTGGTGCCAAATCCAAAGTCACAAAGATTTGCACCTGTATTTTCTTCTAAGAGTTTTTTAGTTTGGGTTCTTATATTTAGGTCTTTGGTCCATCTTGAGTTAATTTTTGAATATGGTGTGAGGAAAGGGTCCATCTTCATTCTTTTGCATTTGGGTCCCTTGAGTTTCCCTGTGAATTTTTAAATCATCTTGTCAGTTTCTGATAAGAAGCTAGCTAGGATTTTGGCAGAATTTTGGCAGATCAGTTTGTAGATGAATAAATTGTTGCATTCTTAACTAAATTAAATATGTTGATCCATGAAATTATGATGTCTGTTCATTCATTTAGATAATTTCTTTCAACAATGTTTTGTAATTTTCAGAGTTCAAATTTCACACTTCTGTTGAATATTTCTAAACATTGTATTCTTTTTAATGTTATTATAAAGGAAATTGTTTTCCTAATTTTGTCTTCTGATTATATATTGCAAGTGTATAGAATATTATTAATTTTTGTATGTTAATCTTGTATCCTACAACCTTAATGGACTTGTTTAATAGTTCTAAAAGTGTTGTAGTGAATTCTTTAGAATTTTCTACATAAAATACCATGCCACTTGTGATTGGAGATAGTCTTACTTTTTCTATTCCAACATGAATGCTTTTATTTTATTTTCTTGCCTAATCACCAGAATACAATGTTTAATAGCAGTGATGACAGTAAATATCCTTGTCTTTTTCATGATCTTCAGGAGAAAGTACCCAGTCTTCCACATTAAGTATGATGTTAACTGTGGGCTCTTTGTAGATGTTCTTTATTACGTTGAGGAACTTTTCCTTTATTCCCAGTTTGCTGAGAGTTTTTATGATGAATAGGCATTGGATTTTGTCAAATGCTTC
The DNA here is from genome assembly GCF_000696425.1 of Galeopterus variegatus. Lineage (NCBI taxonomy): Eukaryota > Metazoa > Chordata > Mammalia > Dermoptera > Cynocephalidae > Galeopterus > Galeopterus variegatus. The sequence continues at coordinate 159,365 of NW_007726689.1, read as the reverse complement.
TTTCGTATGTATTGATGTGATCATATGATTTTTCTTCTTTAGCCTGTCAATGTGATGGATTACATTAATTAATTTTGAAATTTTGAATCAGCCTGGTATAAATCTCACTTGGTCAGGGTGAATAATTCTTTTTAGATAATTTTGTATTTGATTTGCTAATATTTTGTTGAGGATTTTTATATCTATCTTCATAAGAGGTATTGGTCTATAGTTTTCTTTTTAAAGTGATGTCTTTGTCTGGTTTTGGTATCAGGGTAATACTGGCCTCATAAAATCAATGGCTCTCTTTGACTGGCTCTTCCTGACCACACTCAATCATTAAGCTTCATTAATTGCTGTGTGATTGCTATATTGTTTTCAGCACTGTCCCAGGGCACAAATTGTTCCATAAACAGATCCAATTCAATCTGTGCTCCTTTGAAAGAGTGGTTTTTGAGGTCAGTGTTTAAGACTTGTTTCGACCCCAGGGGGGCTTTTTCTAAGCAGTCTCTTTCCTTGATTCTCTCTGGTAAACTAAATGACATATGATTTAGTGTATTTCTTTAATAAACCTACCAGTCTCCTACTAATTGCTCCCATTGTTTTTGAGAGCATCCTAAGGCTTAAACTTTCCCACACTCTTTTGCAAGTAAAGTCAGTTACTTTGGGAAGAGATTCAGAGCTCTCTGATTTATGGCCTGCTTTTCTCCCTTGGCAAAATCTCTGAGCCAAAGTTCTGGAGTTGTAGGTGGGAACAGTGTTGCGTTTCTCTCTGAGTGACACCCCAGCTCTAGGTGCTGGGCACTTGGTGGAAGAGGGAGTGGCTGTAGCCTCTGGTCTTTTCAGTTTGGACAAGAAACCTCTCTTTATGAACAGGCCAGGGAAAGGGTGATTGGGATCCCAGTATTCTCAGAGCACTGAATCCAAGGTAGAGCCTCCACTCCACAAGCAGGGGTTGGGTAAAAGAAGGGAGCATCACCACAACCCCTGTCGAAAGTCTCCTCTGTATTGTATTCCAGGGAACTATATATTCCTTAATGCCCTTCCTCATATGATTCTTTTTTTTTTTTTTTTTGGTGGCTGGCCACACGGATTGAACCATGGACCTTGGTGTTAACAGCACCACACTTTAGCCAACGACGCTAACTGGCCAGCCCAGCCTTGTATGATCCTGAGTTAGATTTTGCCAATGCCAAACTTAAATGAGATCCACAGAGGTTTCCTGATGAACATTTGAGAATCACCTTCACTGTTTTGGAGTGAATCAGTTGACAGAAACTTTTCAGGGAAACTTGATGTATACACATAAAACACAGCAAAACAACCAACCACAGAAATAGCCAAATACGATTCACTAATCCCATCAGGTAATGTGCACCAAACAGTAGAGTTACCTCTACCTTATTGCCTTGAGGAAATAAAAGACTGAACAGAACTGCCATTTCAGCACTATCCACCATATGCTATAAAGAGTCTGGGATTAATTAACTACAGGATTGATGTGTGCCACGTGTCATGAGGGGCATATGTTGAGCATTTGTAAAATATCAGGTAGTTCCTTTACCAATTAGTTTTTTGGGAAGGTGGCTGGCTGCTATGGGGACCCAAACCCTTGACCTTGGTGTTATAACACCACATTCTAACCAGCTGAGCGAACCAGCCAGCCTCAATTAGTTTTGACTATTTGTTCCTATCTAACCTAATTACTGGGTAATACATTTATGAAAGTGTTCATTTCTTTTTTGACTCATCTGAAATTATGTCTCTTAAGGCTTACTTATGATGCAACTGTGTACTTTTGGTAAATATTTTCTCTCTCTCTTTTTTTCCTAAAGTTTTATCTCTTCTTACTAATAAAGGTAAAGGGCTCATTAAAAAACAAAAAAGAAAAAGAAAGAAAAGGGTACGAGAAAAAAGAAAAGAAAAAACATTAAATGAAATGTGAAAGAATTATTTAAAATTTTCAATTATTTATATTTAAACTAAGTCTATCAGTAGAGAATAGTATAAATACTTTTCCTTCACTGGAAGCACAGCTTCTAAGGGAGAGGAGGAAAAACCCTTCTATGTATTTCTGTCAAACTGCCGGCAGTTGAGGCATAGTTTTGGTTGTTTTAAACAGGCTCATTTAAACTGATTTATGTGGGGAACATTTTAAACAATTGTGCTGACAGTTTAAAAAAGGTTGTGTCAACATTGAACTGAATTATTTCAATAGTTTATTTTCTCTTTGTGACTTTCTCTGTTTGAGCAGCTAGCCAAAATGGGGGGATAAGATGAATCCAAAATTTACATTGAAATTAGTCCAATTAGGACTTTGGCAGCAGAACTATAATCTCTCCTGCTGCTGGTTGAGTGTTTTAGAGATGCTTGCATGTGGCCAAGGCATGCACATGGAATGCCTTTGGCTATGGGTAGAGGCCAACAGAGCATGATAAGTTAGCCTGTGTCCTTTATTCACTCTGGGTTCACGGTGTGAAAATACTTTTGTCATTTGGGTTGTTTGTGTCATGTTCACTGGAGAACTGATGATGTCAAAGTTATTAAATGGTAGCATGCTTTCTTCAATTTATGCCAATACCATGCTTTTATCCATATGGATGTGAAAGACATTGGATTGTTAATCTTAAACACAGGAAAAACATTCTTAGACCCTAACTTCTGGTGAATATATTCGCTACTCTCTGTAGTGGCCCAGAGCTCCTGATTTGGGGAGCATGTTACTGACTTCACATATAATAATGGTACGTTATGAAGACATTGTTAACAATAGATTCTGCCACTGGAATAACTCTTAAATAGGTAACACAATCACAGGCAAATTATAATGTTATTTGGCAGATCATTATTGTTCTTTTCTTGTTCCATTGCCAAGTTGGTGTTTTTAAATGTTTTCCTAAGGCTGGCAAAGGAGAGTGTATTTTAGACTTATGCTGTCCAGTATGGTAGCCATTAGCCACATGTAACTATTAAGTCTTGAACATGGCTGGTTTGGATTGAGATGTTCCTTAAGTGTAAATGCATACTAAATTTCAAGTCCTAATACAAAAGAATAATAATGTCAAAAAAATTTTTTAAATTGAGTACATGTAGAATTGGTAATGTTTGGTTATAATGGGTTAAACATTATGTACATATATACACAATTTAATTTTAACTGTTTCTTTTTAGTTTAACTTTAGACTTACATATGTGGCTCATATTATATTTCTATTGTACAACATGGCTATAGAATATTCCAGAAGTTAAGATGAAGAAGTATCAGCACACGGGCCGGCCCGGTGGTGCACTGGATAAGTGCGCCGCTTGGGAAGCGCGGCGGCGCTCCCGCCTGAGGGTTCGGATCCCACATACAGACCGGTTCCCGCTCACTGGCTGAGCGAGGCGCGGGAGCAGCACCGAGGGTTGCGATCCCGTTGCCGGTTCCCGGTCTGGTACGGGGGCAACACTGAGGGTTGCGATCCGTTGCCGGACACGGAAAAAGACAAAAAGACAAAAAAAAAAAAAAAAAAAGAAGTATCAGCATATTGACATACTATAAGAAAAAGATTAAAAAACAAAAAAGCCAAGAGTGAGTAGAAATTAGGAAAAATAAGATAGAAATAAAAAAAATAGGTAAGTAATCACCATAATATATACAAGTCTCATGATCTTGCAAGTAAATTAAGAGATAATTAGGTGAGGGACATGTGCTCATGAAACAAAGAATTGTCTTTTTTAGTTTTTCAAGTTATTCTGTGTCAGGGATATTGGCATGTTGTGTTTAGTCTTTTTTCCTTATGATAAAGTCATTGACATAGTATTTTGGAGCGAGGCAGGAAGAAAAAAAATTTCAGAACTAGAGTGGGAGGAAAAACCTTTTTTAAAAATCATATTTTAAAAATTAAGTTTATGGGCCGGCCCATGGCTCACTCGGGAGAGTGCGGTGCTGATAACACCAAGGCCACGGGTTCGGATCCCATATAGGGATGGCCAGTTGGCTCACTGGCTGAGCGTGGTGCTGACAGCACCAAGCCAAGGGTTGAGATCCCCTTACCGGTCATCTTTAAAAAAATAAAAATAAAAAAATAAATAAAAAAAATAAAAATTAAGTTTGTTAATTAGTTGGACTTAAAATGAGGCAATGATTCTGTATTATGGATTATTGTAATTGTTTCAATATAATCTGTGGGTCCTTAAATGTGGAAGAAGAAGGCAGAATAGGTAGCATCAGCATAATGCAATGTAAGAAAAACTTTACCCACTAATCCTGGCTTTCAAGATGGAAGGGGCTTAACAGGAAGGATGGCAGGCAGCATCTAGAAGCTGCAAAAGGTAAGAAAATGGATTTTCCTTTAAAGTCTCGAGACAGAAACACAGCTCTGCTGATACAATGATTTCAGCCCACTATGATAAATTTTGGCCTTCTCATCTTTAGAAATCTAAATAATAAATTTGTGGTTTTTGTTTTTCTACCTACATTTGTGGTAATATTTTTACAGAATCAATTGTAAACTAATATAATATTAGATTATTGCATTTCTCTATCAGTAGATGTTTTTATATATGTAAACAACTTAATGACAAAAATCATATTTTATTATGAGATAAGGAGCTCTGTGACAGTTAAGCATCTCAATGGTATTGTTCTGAGTAGCATATTACCACATTCCCAAATTCAAAGCCCTTTGTATTTAATTTCTGAGATTCTATTCCTAGAAGAATAACTTGCAGACTAGCATTCTGAGTACTTGGAATTATATAAATAGGAAAGATATATTACATGAGTATGTTCTTAAGTGAAACATGCTGTTATGTAGGGAGCAATTGGTAGCTGTCTGTATCTTAGAAAGTTTACACTTTTAGTTTTGACCAAAGTCATCCAACACCTGGAATTAACAAGGGGCTGCAATTTGCAACAGAAAAGAAGAGATGATTTATTAGCTCAGAAAAATTTTCATTTGGATTGGAGGTGGGAGAACTTCTAAATACTATGAAAAAAAATTTATATCAAACCCGTTAAAAGCTAATGAAGAAATGGTATCTCTTGTACAAACATGACTTTTAAACTTAATTTAAAATATATAGTTGAAATATCTAGACTAGTTATGGCAAAAGACTGAGGAATTGGTTTTTGACAATCCTTGCTTATATATTAAATTAATTTTGAAATCTGTGTTATAAAATAATAAAACTGTTTATCTTAAATCCCTTATTTCAAATCTTATCATTAGCTTACTTTAACCAGAAAATAATAGAATAAGATGCCACTTCATTATATTTTTCTTTCATTCATTCATTCATCCATTCACTCAATAAATATATATCTACCTACTATGTGCTAAGAACTAACTGAAGTACTGAGGATTCAAAACAGTGACAGACATGTTCCATGAAGCCACATTGCTGTAAGTCTAGAGGAGAAAAGAGAGTCAGATCCAGTGAGGGAAGGGGTGAAAGAGGGAGCCGAACAGGGGCACAGAGGAGAGCAAGTTACCTGCCTGGTGAGCAGGAGGAAGGGGCTTCAAAGAAAAGGAGCCATTTGAACGAGAGAATCAGAGAGAGCCAATAATATGGTCTACAGAATTTTGTGTCCATTAGTATTTGCTGATCTCCCAAGTTTTAACTTTCTATGCTAGTCACTACATAATATTTCTCCTCAATTTAGATTTTCTAAGAAAGAAAGTACTAGAAATAGGTGGTTGCTTCTGAAGGATGAGTAGGAGATGAGTGGGGACTTGTGGAGAGGATCATTTTTGCCAGGAGGGGAGTATGGTCAAAGCAAGGAGCCATAGCCATGAAAGAACTTGGGGGGATTGCGGGAAGAATAAGTAGAATGAAGAATTCATGGAGTGGTAAGAGAAGGTGGGTTTAGCCCTTGTATTTCACAGGAGTGAATTCAGGAGCTGTCAACAATCTTACAAAAGAGAGAAACCTCCATTTTCCTAAGAAAAGAAAATCCCTTTATTCTATAAGTGGAAGCAAAAGCTGTAGGAATGTGGATATCAGGTGATGTACTCCTCATTTATGCAAATACTCATTTATGCAAAAACTGAATAAAGATTTCTAATTAGATGCTGTAGGGGTTCCTGGGTTTGTGAATAGAAAACTTCACCTCCCTCTGCAATGTACAGTGTACATTAAGAGTGTATATAAGACAGAAGGAAAATCATCTTAGAGAGAGCACAAATGTGCTGAAGCTGAGCTTCCTGCTATTAAGTAGCCAAGAGATGGTTACAAAGAAAAAGGCTCCAGTCAGATGGCTTATACAAGTGGTGACCAGCCAACATCTGCTTTCAGTTATGTTTCCATGGTAGTTACCATCATGGAGTTTGGTGCCAATCAATCTCGGCTGAATGTGTTCTGGCTTTGCCACTTACTAACTGTGAACATTTGGGAAAACTTCAGTTTCCTCATGTGAAAAATGAAGATATTAATAGTACTTCATGGGGTTCTAGTGAGGATTAAATAAGATAATCTTAGTGAAACTCTTAGCACAGAAATTTACACATAGAGTGTATTTAATAAATGGTAGCTATTAGTATTATTAATCTGCTTTGTCACTATAACCGAAAAAGAAAAACTGTAAATGAGATGAAAGTTCCTTTCTCGCTCACAAAAAAGTTCAGGGCATTGCCATTAGGATGGGATGGCAGGTCTGCTTTGCAGAAATCTCAAAGACCTGAACGCCCTTCAGGAATCCTCGAGGAAGCAGTGCTCACCCTTTTTATTCGAGAGTGGCTGGAGCACCAGAGCTACATCCAGATGTGGTGTCTGCACACTGGGCATCAGGAACAAAGTGACAAAGAATACTGGACAAAGAGCACACCAGCTATCTCATAAGGAAGGTCCTCATGATATTTCTACTTACATCCTTTTGGCCAGATGTGTACTCACATGGCTGCTGAAGAATTTAGTCTTTATCTTGGGGAGTCCTGTACCAGCAAAAACTATTACTACGAAAGCAGTGGAGAAGAGTTATTAGGAGATGATTAATGCTGTCACGTGAGATGTAGGACCAGTTGTGGTTTCTGCTCTCGAGAGACCATCCCGTAGTCACTGAAATTTGTGCTGCTTTCATACCTTTGGTTTAAACAGATCAGTTCTTCTATGCAGCTGGAAAGTCTCACTGCTACATAATGAATAAGATCCTAAGTGAAAGTCACTTCAAATTCAGCACCAACATCCTTTTTATTTGGAAGTTTTGGGTTTTTTTTTTTCTTTGCAGCTGGTCAGTACCCTTGACCTTGGTGTTACCACACCACGCTCTCACCACCTGAGCTAACTGGCCAGCCCTATTACAAAGTTTTTGACGAACTTTTCTTGTGCCAGGTGGAGCTCCTGTCCTCCCCTCAGGCCCCCAAACCAGCTCCTCCACAGTCTGCCTCATCTCAGTTAAGGGCAAATCCGTCCCTTGAGTAGCTCAGCTCCAAAACTTTGGCATCATTTTTGTATCCATCTTTTTGTCTCCTACCACGTCCAAGTCACCGGCAAATTGTTCTCTCCGCCTCCATAGCAATCACCTTGGCTCTTAGGTGGATGCTGGCAAAAATTGCCTACGTCCTTCTTCTGCTTTTAGGTTTTCCTCCTTTTCTGTCAATTCCCAGAACAGTTGCCAGAATGACACTGTAAACATGTAAATCAAAGGGCTTATCTTTTAATGTACATAATGAGGTATTTACAAGTAACGTAATATGCTGTTTGTGATTTACTTTAAAACACTACAGCAAAAAACATTGGGGTAGAGGGAAATGAAAATTGACAAAATATTGATGATTGTGGAAGCCAGCGGATGTTTGCATGGGGCTTATTGTTCTATTCTTTATATTTTGTGTTAAAAATGTCCAGAATGAAAAGATTTTAAAAAATATATGTTACACTCCTCAGACTAAAAGCTACAGTCCTTTCTCATCCCCATTCATGTAATGTATTTACTGAGCACCTACTACATAGATATACACAAAACAATCCTTATTTCCTCTGCTTATATATTCACGTCTTCATCAAAATTTCAGCTTTTCAAAGAGGACTTCCCTGGCCACTCTATTTTTTTAAAAAAAATAGAGATAAAATTCCCATAACAAAATTAACGATTTTAAAGTGTACAGTTTAGTGGTACCATATTTAAGATACTCACCATGTTGTGCAACCATCACCTCTAACTAGTTCTAAAATATTTTCATCAGCCCCCAAGAAAACCTGCCATTCCCATTAAGCAGTCACTTCCGTGGTTGCTCTATTTTAAATTGCAACCTCCATGCTCTCTGTCCTGTTTCTCAGCTTTAATTTTTTTCTGTAGAACTCACCATCATCATCTTATTAGTTTCTTACAGCTGTTCACATCAAAGCACCCAAAACCGGGTGGCTTAGAACAACAGAAATGTATTGTCTTACAGCTTTTGAGGCTAGAAGTCTGAAATCAGGTGTGAGCAGGGTTGGTCTCTTCTGAGGGTTGTAGGAGGAGTCTGTTCCGTGCATCTTGCCTAACTTCTGGCAGTTTGTTGGCAATTTTTGGAGTTTGTTAGCTTGTAGGCCCATCACCCTGATCTCTGCCTTTATGTTAACATGGCATGTTCCCTGTGTGCATGTGTCTGTGTCCAAATTTCCCCCCCTTTTTTTTTTTCCTTTTTTGTCTTTTTTACTGACCGGTAACGGGATCGCAACCCTTGGTATCGTGCCTGTACTGGGGACCGGCAACGGGATCGCAACCCTCGGTGTTGTGGCCGCACCGCGCTCAGCCAGTGAGTGGGAACCGGTCTCAACATGGGATCTGAACCCTCGGCGGGAGCGCCGCCGCGCTCCCAAGCGGTGCACTCTCCAGTGCGCCACCGGCCGGCCCCAAATTTCCCCTTTTTATAAAGACACCATTCATATTGAGTTAGGGGCCCACCCTACTTCATTATGACCTCATCTTACCTTAAATAATTACATCTGCAGTGACACTATCTCCAAATAGAGTTATTTTCTTCGGTTCTGGGGGTTAGACTTAAATATGTGAATTTGGGGGGAGACACATTTCAATCCATAACGCCATCCAATATACTATATATTTTATTTATCATGCTTATTGTTTATTTCTCCCCAGTTGAATACCAATTGCCAGGAGGGCAGGGCTGGTCAATCTTCCCGCCCTAGCTGAACAACAAATGAGCAACCAACAACTGGAACCTAAACTCCTTGAAGACACGGAATTTGTTGGTTTTTGGATTCTGTTGAATCATCATCTCCTAAAACAGTATCTGGCACACAATAGGCACTCAATAAATATTTTTTGGATGAACCAATGACATTTAGAGTCAGCTAGACCAATCTTGGTTTTATTTAATAGACTCTATGATAAGCAATCAATGTAATAATCACTTAGGAAAAAAAGGAAAATCTGCATTTCTGAAAATCAGGAGGTGCAAAGCATATTTTTGCTGGGAAGAAATATTCTACTATCTTTATTCATGACTCTAAATCATGACTTTAAATGATTTTACACCAGAAAAATCAGTATTACTACCTTAACTCTTTCCTTAAGTTTCCAGAGATGAGATATGAAATTTTCTAAATTTCTGTGGATGAATTATTTCCTAGTTTGCATTATATTTATGTTACTCAATATCAGGTAGACAAACTCTTGTTGGTGGTAATTACAAAGCTAACTTTTTTTTTTTTTTAAAGAATACATGCAGGTAAGGTAGCTTAGTTCATCTGAAGGATAATATATTCTAGGAAACAAAATCTTGTCTAAATTCACAAGGATATTTCTGGAGAAAAAGAAACCATTTGTGCTTGGTCACACTGGTGATCTTTTAACCTATTATTCATCTGGTTTAGTCATTCATGACTTATCTTGAAAAACCCATTGACTAATGTGAACCTACTAGGAGGTGCATTTCAGGTCAGGGAGTTACAATTAATGACCAAGTACCTCCACTGCTTAATTGTGTCATTTCATGTCTCCAAAGCAGTTGTAAATAGAACTAATTTAAGCCATAATATCTTGAAATCACTGCAGTTTGGAATAATAATAATATTTATTATTATTATTATTTAGATTGCTAGATATGTGTTGTGTGATAACATGGGAGATATTACAAAGTTCAAAAAGCTAGCTATTGAAATGTATTAGAGAACAAACTGCTCACAGAAAGGACACATAAGTCATCTCATGGAGACCAGTAGGCTGACAGCAGATGGTGCTATTCCATTTTGACTTCCTAGGAACTGTGCAAGCAACCACCTTGGAGATGACTGTGAAAGATACAATCGGTCCCCTTTTTTAGCATTGTAAGTTAGACAGGTGAATTAGAGTTAAAAGTTTATCTTATGGAAGGATGCCTTTCTCCTAGTATTTTGTTTTCATAGAAACTAAATATGGACATTCTACGTGTTGACTGAAATGTAGAAATATTAAGGTACTGAAGCAGGAGATAAAGATGAGGAAATGTGTTAGAGCTTGCCATGGGAGTGTTTTCTCACCATGCCTGGAAAGTCAATTCTTAATTGTTTGTCATTAATTAATTCAGTTCCTTAAAAAATATTTAGTGCTCACAATGTGTCCAGCACAGTTATAGGTGCTTAGTGTATATCCATGAAGAGAATAAACAAAGATCCCTGTATTTATGGAGCTTCTATTGTAGCATGGGGAAAAAAGACAATAAAAATAATAAATAAGAAAATTGTACAGTATGTCAGAAGGTGGCAAGTTATGTCATGAAAAAATAAAGGTGAAAGAAGGTAAGGGGGCTCAGGAGTGCTGGCCAGCAGGGAGGGTTTGATTTTATGTAAGGTATTTATTCACTGAGGAGCTGACATTTAAATAAAAATATAAAGCATCTAGGGAATTAGCTAGGTAAATATCTTGGGAAAGGGTAGTCCATGCAGAGGGAACAGCCTGTGCAATGACTTTAAGGTGGGAACATGTCTGGCTTGTTCCAAGAATTCATCAAGGAGGTGAGGGAGACTGCAGTGGAGTGAGCAAGGACAGAGGAGGAGGTCACAAAGGTGAGGTGGGGAGCAGATCATGGAGGCCTTGCAGGTCATTACAGGAAACTGAGTGCCATTGTCAGGTGTTGAGCAAAGGAGTAACAAAATCTGATTTAGGGTTTTAAATAATTATGTGGTGCTGTGATGAGAATAGTAGACTTTAGGGTGCCAAGGGTGGAAGGTGGGAGATTAGTGAATGGGCTACTGCAGTCATCCAGGCAAACCTTAATAGTGGCGCAGGCTGGCTGTCAATGGAGATTAAAAGAGAGGCATCAAGAAGTAACCGGATTCTTGGTTTTATTTTGATACTAGACCTGACAGACTTTTTTTTATTTTTTATTTTTTTCTGATGGATTGAGTGTTGGATGTGGAATAAGAAAGATGTCAAAAAGGCTTCAAGGTTTTTGCCCTAATTAATTGGAATGATGTGGAAGACTGTGGGAGGAGTGAGTTTTGAAATGTAAATGGGGAACTGCAAGTTGAACATATTGATTTTGAAATGTCTACCATTGACTAAGATGGAAAGATTGTGGGGGGCTCAGTCCATTAGAGCTCCGCATTACAGCACCAAGGCCAAGGGCTCAGATCCCCATACCGGCCAGCCACAAAAAAAAAAAAAAAAAAAAAAAAAAAAAAGAAGGAAAGAAAGATTATGGGAAATGAGATTTGGAGGGGGAGATCAGGGCCACAGTACCGGTTATATTGAGTTTTAGATGTCTATTAGCTATCAACGTGGGAAGAAGTGGCTTCTGAAGACTCGTAAGTATGAAACTGATGATCCACTTGCACCAGCATGGAATGCCTCAGAACTGGAGTGACTAGAATAGAGGGATGACCTAGAAGGGTATATAACCTGGGCCAGATAAGGAGAGCCTGAACCTGAACTGGCAGTAGATATGGAAATGAGAAGAGGGCAGTGATATTGTACAGGCAGAATATCCAGGGCATAGTGACTGGTTAGACTGGCAGGGTGAGAAAGAGATAAAATACCTGGGTTATGGGATGGTGTTAGTGACAGTAAAAGAGAAGAACTGAATTGCAGAGGAAGACTTTTTTCTCTGTGTATATATTTGTATATTCCTTCCTCAATTCTCTTGCATTCTGGAATATGAAACAGAAAATTCTCTTTGTATAAGTTCTACAGTGATCAAGTCAAGGGAGGAAACTAGGAAATACACCCTAGCAGGTTTAAGAGAAGAGCTCTCTCCTAGTTTCTTACGAAACTAGGAAGTATATCCTAGCAGGTTTAAAAGAAGATACTGTCTTTCTCCCATCCTATGGTGATTCTTTATTAAAAAATTAATTAGTTAGTTTTAAATTGACAAATAAAAACTGTATATGTTGATGGGCCGGCCCCGTGGCGCACTCAGGAGAGTGCAGCGCTGGGAGTGCAGCAGCGCTTCCGCCGCGGGTTCGGATCCTGTGTAGGGATGGCCCGTGCGCTCACTGGCTGAGTGCGGTGTGGGCAACACCAAACCAAGGGTTGCGATCCCCTTACCGGTCACAAAAAACAAAAAACAACAACAAAAAAAACCCTGTATATGTTGATGGTATAACATGATGCTTTAACTATGTACACATTGTGGAATGGCTACATTGAGCTAATTAACATACCCATCATCTCAGATACTTATCAGTTTTTGTGGTGAGCACACGTAAAATCTACTCAGTGATTTTTAAGTAATTTTAAGTAGTTTTATAATATGTACACTGTTGTTAACTGTAATCTGTAATCATCATATGTACAGTAGATCTCTTGAACTAATTCCTCCAGTCTAACTGAAATTTTGTATCTTTTGACCAATTCTCCTCAACCTCTCTCCATACCCCCACCCCTTCAACAGCTGGTAACCAGCATTCTATTCTCTGCTTCTGTGGGTACAACTTTTTTTACATTTCTCATATAAGTGGGATCATGTGGTATTTATCTTTCTGTGCCTGGCTTATTTCACTTAATATAATGTTCTGCAGGTTCTTCTATGTGTCACAAATAAGAGCGTTCTCTTCTTTTTTAAGGCTGAATAGTATTCATATATATACATATACATACAATATTTTCTTTTTCCATTCATTTGTTTATGGACACAGTTTCATTCCATATCTTGGCTATTTTGAATAATGCTGCAATGAACTTATGAGTGCAGAGAGATCTCTTCAACATACTGATTTCATTTCCTTTGGATATATGCCAAATAGTGGAATTGCTGGATCATATAGTAGTCCTACTTTTTATTTCTTGAGGAATCACCATACTGTTTTCCATAGTGGCTGTACTACACTATGATTCTTTTAAAATATCACTTGAGTCGTGTTTATTTTACTATTGCAAACAATAAGTTTATATTGCTTTTTTAAAATAAGGTAATCCACGCTGGTTTTGGAAATAAATAACACAGGGAATGCAGTTTCCACCAAGAAAGCAGGAAATAGCTCAAGACCAACTCTGTTGGGAAGGAATGGCAACAGGCAGCCGTCTGCATTGGCACTTAGGTATTTTCCCTTTCAATGCATATATTTGCAAAATACCATCTGCCTTTCTTTTTTTTTTTTTTTTTTTTTTTTTTTTTTTTTTTTTGGGACCGGCAACGGATCC
>NW_007726689.1:71352-145668 GCF_000696425.1 Galeopterus variegatus | reverse complement strand
GGATCGCAACCCTCAGTGTCGCGCCCGTACCGGACCGGGACCGGCAACGGGATCGCAACCCTCGGTGTTGCCCCCGCTCCTCGCTCAGCCAGTGAGCGGCCGGTCTGTATGTGGGATCCGAACCCTCGGCGGGAGTGCCACCACGCTTCCCAAGCGGCGCACTGTAGCAGTGCGCCACCAGGCCGGCCCTGCCTTTCTAATGTGTACTTTTCCTGCAATAATTGGTAATGCCAGTGTCTGACTATGAGACAGAACGAGGGTGAATTCTGTGGTCTACTGACAAAGGAAGGGAGCTTTTGTATTTCAGCACATTTCCAATTTATAAGGTATCTTAAAATTTAAATTATAACCAAAGGTTATCATATTAGTTATTATCCAACGCACACTCATTCCTACTATGTGACAGGCACTATTCCAAGATGTAACCAGGCACAATTACAATGTGCATATCTCACTGAACCCGAGGCACTTGGCTGTTGGTGCTTTCTTGATCTTACCAAGCGAAGATTTTTAAAAAACTGCATCATGACTGCCTTGGGCTGACAGAGATTGAAAGACACCATGGGTTGCAGAGTGCATCCTCATTCTACAGGTTAAAATGTGAGGACAAAAGTGTGTCTTAAAATTTGCTGAGATCGTTAGTAGGTAACATTTATTGAGTGCTAACTTTATGTCAGGCACTATGCTAAATGCTTACCATGCGCTGACCTCAGTCCAGAACATCTGCATTCAAATTAAAGTTTTGTCCAAGTCATAGTTTTCCTTCAGAACATGGGAGATGCTTGCTTTACAGTTTTGTAACTAAGTTACATAATTAAGTACAGTTTGCCTGCTTGCAGAAATGCAAGATTTATTTTCTTTTCTAGCTTTACCTGTTGAGAACCCTCTGAATCCTAGAGCCTGAATTTTCAGTGGAGGAAATTTATTATGCGATTGTGTAAATTAAATTCAACCAAGATTTCTTTACTGCTTATTTTATGGTAAAAGGTATGGTAGATACTTTAAGATTTAGAATTTTGCCAGCAAAACTTAAAATTCAATGGAAGGGTAGACATGTTATTAGAATCTGTAGCACATGGCAAAATTACTTATGGCTAAGAGTATAAATGATACGTTGTGGGCATATAGAAGAAAAACAATCTATTCTAATGGGCATGGGGTGGAGGAGGGAGAACTGGGAAAACTTGATGGAGACAATGGTATTTGAGCTGGGCATCACGAATAACAAGGCTTCTATTGACTGGAGAACTACTGTAATCAAATATTTTAAAATCTGATCAAATATTAGATAGCCAAAACCCAGAAGTCCTATATATGATAGTGGGACAACATTCTTGAATTGAGAAGTAAACACCAAGGAACATTCTGCAAATACAGAAACTCAAAAGAAGCAACTAGCAGCTACATTGTAGACAGATATGTTGGTCTTGCCAGCCTGTGCAGACTAGCCTGAATGTCAATTATCAGGGAGTGGACATCTTGCTGATTTCTTTCACCCTGGAAAAAGAAAGAGAAGAGGCAATTGCTTAGACTACCAGACAAAAGCCAAATTAACTCCTGAGTTGCCCTGAATCAGGGTCTGTCATAAGGTCAGACTCCAGCTTTTTCAGAAACCATAGAAGGATATTTTAGTGACTATTTCTGATTAAAACCCATGCTATTCTAGACACTGAAGATTTTATATCATTCTGTATAAATATGTTTTATTAAAATCAACTCTAAGTTTGTATAGGTTCCTCTGATCAGAAATAAGTAGAAGAATTATACCCCATAAACATGTACAATGAAAAAATTTTTTTAAAAAAGGAAGGAATGGAAGGTAATTTTTTTCCTTCAGTTCAGAGACGCTCAGAGGATTTAAACATCTTTAATTTTTTTAAAAAAAATGTTAAAATAATTGTAGATTCACAGACAGTTACAAAAAAGTACAGATGGGTCTCATATACCTTTCAGTCAGTTTTCCCCCGGTTTCACAGTTATAATATCAAATCAGGAATTTGACTCTGGCAGTTGTATGTGAGTTATCACATGTGCAGATTTGTACAAGTATAACCCACCGTTGAAGTCAAGATGCAGAGTACATCTCCCCTGTGCCTTTATAGTTCAGCCCTTCTCTCCTCTCCCCTAGCATCCCTAAAACCTGTCAACCACTACTTTCCATTGCTACAGTTTTGTTAGAGAATGTTATGTGAATGGAATCACACTGTATATGAACTTTTCAGACTGGCTTCACTCAGCACAATGCCCTTGGGATCCATTCAGATTGTTGCATGTATCAATTAATAATTTGTATCTTTTTATTGTTGATTAGTATTCCCTTGTATGGATGTACTATAATTTGTTTAATATTCATCTATTGAGGGACGTTTTGGTTGTTTTCAGTTTTTAAATGTTACAAATCAAGCTGCTATGAACAAGTATACACAGGATTTTGTTTCTCTGGGTTAAAGCCCATGAGTGCAGTTGCTGAGTTATATGGTAAGAGCATGCTTTGATTTTAAAGAAATTGGGAAACAATTTTCCAGACTAAAAAAAATTTTAAAAAATTGATGTATAATTGATTGTACATATCTGCGGGCTACTGTGCTGAATATCAATACCTGTGTGCAATATGTGATGCTCAAATCAGGATAATTAGTGTATTCAAAATTACACAGTGTAATCATTTTTTGTGGCCCTTTACCAATTTCTTGCTAACCCCTCTCCCCCGTCCCCTCTCTGGTAACCTCAGTTCTGTTCTCTCCTTTTGAAATTTCAATGTATTATTGTGGTTGTTTTATCTTTCTTTTATTTGTATATTTATTTATTTTTTAGCTCTCATCTATGAGTGAGAACATATGGTATTTCTCTTTCTGTGCCTGGCTTATTTCACTTAGTGTAATTTTCTCTAAGTTCATCCATGTTGCTGCAAATGGCAGTATTCCATTCTTTTTTATGGTAGAGTAGTATGCCATTGTGTAAATATACCACGTTTTTCTTATCCAGTCATCTGATGCTGTATATTTAGTTTGGTTTCAACTCTGGGCTATTGTAAATAAGCTGTGATAAACATGGGAGTGCAGGTATCCCTTTGACACGGTGATTTCCATTCCTTTGGGTATATACCCAGCAGCGAAATTGTTGGATCGTATGGCAGTTCTATCTGTAGCTGTGTGAGGGATCTCATACTGTTTTTCATAATGTCTATACTAATTTACAGACCACCAACAGTGTAGGAGGGTCATCCTTGCCAAAATTTGTTATTCTCTGCCTTTTTGATAATAGCCAGACTAACTGGGGTAAGATGATATCTTAATGTGGTTTTGATTTGCATTTCCCTGATGCTCAGTCATATTGAGCATTTTTTCGTGTATCTGTTGGACATTTGTATATCTTCCTTTGAGAAATGCTGATTCAGCTTCTTTGCCCATTTTTTAATCAGGTTATCCATTTTTTGCTAAGGTGTCTGAATTTCTTGTATATTCTGGATATTAATCCTTTGTCAGAAGCGTAGTTTGCAAATATTTTCTCCCCTTCTGTAGCATATCTTTTTGCTCTGTTAATTCTTTCTTTTGCTCTGCAGAAGCTTTTTAGTTTGATATAATCCTATATGTTTATTTTTTCTTTTATTGCCTGTGCTTTTGGGGTCTTATTCATAAAGTCTTGGCCCAGTCCTACTTCCTGAAGTGTTTCCCCTGTTTTCTTTTAGTAGTTTAATAGTTTCAGGTCTTATATTTAAGTCTTTGATCCACTTTGAGTTGATTTTGGTATATGGTGAGAGGGATGGGTCTAGTTTAATTCTTCTATTTATGGATGTCCAGTTTTCCCAGCACCATTTATTGAAGAGGCAGTTTGTCCTCCATTGTATGTTCTTGGTGCCTTTGTTGAATATCCATTGGCTGTAAGTGCGTGGGTTGATTTATGGGTTCTCTATTCTGTTCCGTTGGTCCAAGTGTCTGTTTTCATGCCAGTACCATGCTGTTTTTGTTACTATAGCTTTGTAGTATAATTTGAAGGCAGGTAGTATAATGTCTCTGGCTTTATTTATTTATTTATTTAGCTCAGGATTGCTTTGGCTATTAAGGGTCTTTCATTGTTCCATGTGAAATTAGGACTGTTTTTTCTATTTCTGTGAAAAATGCCATTTGTATTTTGATGGGGATTGCATTGAATCTGTAGATTGCTTAGGATAGTATGGACATTTTCACAATGTTGATTCTTCCAATCGAAGAGCATGGAATATCTTTCCATCTTTTTGTGTCCTATTTAATTTCTTTCAGCAGTGATTTGTAGTTCTCATTGTAGAGATCTTTCACCTCCTTGGTTGAATTTGTTCCTGTGTATTTTATGTTTTTGGTGATGATTGTAAATGGGCTTGCTTTCATGATTTCTTTTTCTGCTAGTTCATTGTTGGAATATAAAAACACTGCTGATTTTTGCGTGTTGATTACTGAAGTCATCTGTCAGCTCTAAGAGTTTTTTAGTAGAGTCTAGGTTTTTCAATATATAAGATCATGTCATCTGCAAACAGGGACAGTTTGACTTTGTCTTTTCCAGTCTGGATGCCCTTTATTTCTTTCTCTTGCCAGATTGCTCTGGCTAGTACTTCCAATACTATGTTAAGTAGAAGTGATGAGAGTGGGCATCATTTTCTTGTGTTCTTTTTTTTTTTTTTTCCTTTTTGTCTTTTTTCATGTCCGGCAATGGATCGCAACCCTCAGTGTCGCTCCCGTACCGGACCGGGACTGGCAATGGGATCGCAACCCTCGGTGTTGCTCCCACACCTCGCTCAGCCAGTGAGCGGGAACCGGTCTGTATGTGGGATCCGAACCCTCGACGGGAGCACCACCGCACTCCCAAGCGGCGCACTGTAGCAGTGCGCCACCAGGCTGGCCCATTTTCTTGTGTTCTTAAGGGAAAGGCTTCTGTTGAGTGGAGAACTAGTGTAATCAAATGTTTTGAAGTCTGATCAAATACTAGATAGCCAAGAACTCAGGGTGATATTGGCAGTGAGTTTGTCATATATGACTTTTATTGTGTTGAGATATTTTACTTCTTTACCTAATTTGCTGAGAGTCTTTATCATGAAGAGATGTTGAATTTAGTCAAATGCTTTTTCTGCATCTGTTGAGGTAATCACATGGTTTTTGTCCTTGATTTTGTTGATGTGGTGTACCACATTTATTGATTTGCATATGTAGAACCATCCTTGCATCACTGGCATGAATCCCGTTTGATCATAGTGTATAATTTTTTTGATGTGTTGCTATTTTCTGTTTGCTAATATTTTGTTGAAGATTTTTGTGTCTCTGTTCATCAAAGATATTGGCCTTGTAGTTTTCTTTGTCTGTTGTGTCTTTGTCTGGTTTTGCTATCAGGGTGATGCTGGCTTCATAGAATGAGTTTGGGAGAATGGCATCTGTTTCAATTTTTTGAAATAGATTGAAGAAAATTGGTATTAATTCCTCTTTAAAGGTTTTTAGAATTCAGCAGTAAAGCCACTTGATTTTCATCTGGGCTTTTCTTTGTTGGGAGACTGCTGATTATTGCTTCGATCTCATTGCTTGTTATTGGTCTGTTCAGATTTTCTATGTCTCCTTGGAAGTTCAGTCTTGGTAGTTTGTATATATCCAGAAATTTATCAATTTCCTCCACATTTGTAAATTTGTTGGCATAGAGTTGTTTATAATTGTCTCTAATGATTCTTTATTTCTGTGGTATTGGTTGTAATGTCTCCTCTTTCATTTCTGATTTTTGTTATCTGGGTCTTCTCTCTTTAGTTAGCCTTGCTAATGTTTCTCTATTTTGTTTATCTTCTCAAAAAAACAACTTTTTGTTTCATTGAACATTTGTATGATTTTTGGGGTCTCTATTTCATTTAATTCTGCTCTGATTGTAATGGTTTCTTTCCATCTACTAATTTGGGGATTGGATTGTTCTTGTTTTTTGAGTTCTTTGAAGTGTAACACTGCATTGTTTATTTTAAATCTCTGTTCTTTTGATGTAGGCATTTATTGCAATAAACTTCCCTCTTAGTATTGTTTTTGCTGTATCCCACTGGTTTCGGTATTATGTGTCTTTATTTCCATTCGTTTTAAGAAATTTTTTGATTTCTTGTTTAATTTCTTCCTGGATCCATAGGTCTTTGAGGAGCATGTTGTTTAATTTACATGTATTTGTATAGTTTCTGGAGTTTCACTTGTTATTAATTTCTAGTTTTAGTCTGCTGTGGTCTGACAAGATACTTGAAATGATTTCAGTTTTTAAAAATTTGTTGAGACATGATTTGTGACCTAACATGTGGTCTATCCTGGAGAATGTTCCATGTGCTGGTGAGAAGGATGTATATTCTATAGTTGTTGGATGAAAAGTTCTGTAGATACATGCCAAGTCTAATCAGTCTAAAGTGTAGTTTAAATACTGTATTTTTCTGTTGATTTGTTTTAGATGATCTGCCCAGTGTTGATAGGGGTTTGTTTGGGTCCCCAGCTATTATCTTATTGGGATCTATCTCTTTCTCTAGGTCTAATAGTGTTTGCTTTATATATCTGGGTGCTCCAGTGTTGGGTGCATATATATTTATGATTGTATGTCTTCTTGCTGCATAGATTCCTTAATCATTATGTGATGACCTTCTTTATCTCTTTTTATGGTTTTTGCTTTAAAGTCTATTTTATTGATATAAGAATAGCTATCCCTGCTTGCTTTTGATTTCCATTTGTGTGGTATATCTTTTTCTATCCCTTCATTTTTAGTCTGCTTGTGTCTTTACAGGTAAAGTGGGTCTCTTATAGATAGCGTATAGTTGGGACTAGTTTTTTGATACAATCAGTAAGTCTGTGTCTTTTGAGTGGAGAATTTAATCCGTTAACATTTAGGATTGTTATTGAAATGTATTGTCTTACTCCTGACATTTAGTTGCTTTTCTTATGGTTGATTTAAATATCTTTTTTTCCCTTTTATTATTTGTCTACAGCATTTGTTGGGTTTTTGAGGTGGTGTTGTATAGTTTCTTTTTCTTTCTCATTTGCATACCTTCTCTACCAGTGGTGCTTGTTCCTTCTCATGTATTCATGGTGGTGATTACCATTTTGCGGGATCCAGGTGCAGGACTGCCTTAAGGATGCTTATAGAGCTGGTTGTGTGGTGGTGAACTCCCACAGTTTTTGTTTGTCTGGGAAATACACTATTTTCTCTTCATTTCTGAAAGATGGTTTTGCTGGGTATGTTACTATTGGCTGGCAGTTTTTTTCTTTTAGTACTTTGAATATATCATCCTGTTCTGTAAGTTTTCTGGTGAGAAGTCTGCTGTTAGTCTGATGGTAACTTCCTCATATGTAACTTGATGCCTTTCTCTTGCTGTATTTGGGATTCTGTCTTTGTCTTTGACTTTCGTCAGTTTAACTAAAATGTGTCTTGGAGAGGAGCTTTTAGGGTTGAATATGTTTGCGGACCTTTGAGCCTCTTGGATCTGGAAGCCTGTATCTCTACCAATACCTGGGAAGTTTTCTGCTGTTATTTTATTTGTTTTTTAATGAAAACATGTTTTCAATGACTTTTCCTTTCTCCTCCTCTTTTGGAACACCCATGATTTGGGTGTTTGTGCACTTAAGGTGGTTCGCTAGCTCTCTTAGATTTTCTTTATTTTTTAAAATTCTTTTTTCTTTTTAAAAAATCTGTTTGGATTATTTCAAAATGACTGGCTTCAAGATCAGAAATTCTTTCTTCTGCTTGCTCTAATCTTCTGCTTACAGTCTCAATTGTAATTTTTATTTTGTCAAATGAGTCTTTCAGTTCCAGGAGTTCTGACACATTCTTTTTTATGTATGTATGTCTTTGTAAATGTCCTCCTTCATGTCCTGAGTTGATTTTTCTCATTTTGTTGTGTTGTCTAACTGAGTCTTCTTGTATCTCAGTGAGTTTCTTTAAGATCATGACTCTGAATTCCCTTTCAGATGTATCAAGGGATTGCTGTTGTATAGGGTCTGGTATTTGAGAATTATAGTGTTCTTTTGATAGTGCTCTGTTTTCTTATTTGTTTGTTTTTCCTGTATCCCTGCTTTGATGCCTAGTCATCTGGTGGTTGCTTCCTCTATTATTCTGGGGTGGCTTTTGAGGGGAGAGACTCCCTCTTATAGATTTGTTATATGTTGTCTGTTAGGTGGAGTGTTTTAGTTTTGGTTCCAGGTAGATTCAGTTGATCCAGGTAGACTCAGTAGTTCTGGGTAGACTCAGTATTTCTGAGGGATGCTGGTGAATATGTCTGTGGCTGGGGCTGCGCACATGGCTGCACCATGCAGGTGGGTGGGGGCCATGTAGGCAGCTGGGGCAGCTGGGGCTCTGCAGGTGGCTGTATGGCTGGGCCTATGTGTTGGGGGGTGGGGCCACATGGGTGACTGGACTGCTAGACCCAAGCGGACCACCAGGTGCTGGGATCACATGGGTGGCCGGGGCCACTCAGTCAGCTGGAAGGCTGGAGTCATGCAGGAGCCCAGCACCATGTGGGCAACATGGATCATGCAATGGGGTATGCTATGCAGGATCAACTCCTGTGTGGGGAGAAGGGCCACAGATCTGGGACTAGACAATGGCACAGGCAACTGCAGTGATGGTGGGGTGGGCTGGGGCAGGAGCAGGAGGAGGGTTTCTACTGGGAATTGCTCATGGCTGAGCAGATTCTTTCCACTGCAAGGGAAAATTCCTCCTGGCTGATCCTGGCTTGGGAGATGTGGCAGCAGCTAAAGCCACATGCCTTTCCTCTACACCACCCTGCTTGGCTTTCATGCTCCACAGGGTCCTCACCAGGCTCCTGCCACCCTGCAACACTCTCCCACTGATGCTCTCCCCATACCTAGCTGTCCTTTCCTTGCTCTGGTCTCTTTCTGTGGAAGAACCATGTGTTGGGCACCTGTAGTCTGTCATCTTGCCCTAGATTCTGGAATATAATTTTTTAAAGGGTCAACTCCACTTAAGGTTTTGTTTCACACTGGGAAGGGCTGTAATATAATGTATTCACAATAACTTACTGGCTCTTTTTTCCTTAAGGCATTTGGTGTCAAATCATCCCCCTCTGTGTTTGTTTTTCTAATGCAATTGGGCTTACTCTTAATGCATGGTGAAAAAAAAAAAGAGACTTATCACTGCCAGGAGCAGCATCCTTCGCATTATGTTCATCAGGCATAAGTGAATCATTTGCCTTAAGAGAAAAGATATTTTGCCCTAAAATCTGTCTAGAAGTAACTATTTCTAAATCTTTTAGCCTCCCGGCCTCTACTTTTTCAATGTCTTTCTACAGTTAATCTCTCTACATCCAGGATGATTTGTCATTCTGCTTCTTCTATTTGTACCAGGATATATTTATTTTTATTTTTTTTATTATGGTAAAATATATATAAGAAAAGGATTACCATTTTAAGCATTTTGAAACATGCAATTGTGTGGAATTAATTACATTCATAATGCTGTGTAACTACTACCTCCATCTATTTCCAAAACTTTTTCATCATTCTAAATATAAACTCTGTACCCATTAAGCAATAACTTCTCATTATCACTTCCCCCCAGTTTCTGGTAATCTCTAGTCGATGTTTGTCTCTGAATGTATCTTTTGCTTCAATTTATTTTTTCTTAATTGATCCATGATAATTGTATACATTTATGGAGTACAATATGATATTTGAGTATGTTTATACAGTTTGCAATGATTGTATCAAGGTATTTAGCATATCCATCATCTCAAATATTTGTCATCTCTTTGTGTTGGGTACATTCAATATCCTTTTGACTAGCTACTTGAAGTTATACAGTAATTTGTTGACTGTGGTCTCCTTATATTGTTATAGCACACTAGATCTTATTCTTCCTATCTCTACACAATTTTGTATCCATTGACAACCCTCTCTCCCCACTTCCCTTCCCCTTACTAGTTTCTAGTAATCACTATTTTCCTCTCTACTTCTATGATATCAAATTTTTTAGCTTTCACATATTAGTGAGAACATGTAGTATTTCTCTTTCTTTACGTGGCTTATTTCACTTAAAATAATTTTTCCAAGCTCTGTGCTTGAATGTTGCTGTGAATTTTATTCTTTTTTATGGCTGAGTAGTATTCCATTGTGTATATAGACCACATTTTCTTTATCTTTATCACCAATTGACAGATATTTAGGTTTGGTTCCAAATCTTGGCTATAGTGAATAGAGCTGTGATAAACATGGGAGTGTAGGTATCCCTTTGACATGTTGATTTCAATTCCTTTGGATATATATCCAGTAGTGGAATTACTGTATTATACCACAGTCTATCTATCTGTCATTTCTTGAGGAATCTCTGTACTGTTTTCCATAGTGGCTATACTAATTTACATTCACACCAACAATGTACAAGAGTTCCCCTTTCTCTCCATCCTCACCAGCATTTGTTATTTTCTCTCTTTTTCATAATAGTCATTCTAACTAGGGTGAGACAATATCTCATTGTGGTTTTCATTTGCATTTCTCTGATGATTAGTGATGCTGGGAATTTTTTCATATACCTATTGGCCATATTTCTTTGGTGATTCTCTGCATTGATGATCTGTCCAATGATGAGAGTGGTGTGCTAAAGTCCTCAACTATTATTGTGTTGGCATCTATTTCTCCCTTTAGATCTGATAATATTGCTTTATATATCTGGGTGCTCCAGTGTTGGGTGCATATATATTTATGATTGTTTTAATCTCTTGCTGTATTGGTCCCTTTATCATTATATAATGCCCTTCCTTGTCTGTTAGTATAGATTTTGATTTAAAGTCTGTTTATCTGATACAAGTATAATTATTTCTTTTATATTTGCATGGAATATCTTTTTTCATCCCTTCACTTTCAGTCTATGTGTATCTTTGTAGGTGAGGAATGTTTCTTGTAGACAGCATATGCATGGGTTGTGTTTTTTTCATCCATTCAGCCAATCTATATCTTTTTATTGGGGTATTTAATCCATTTACATTCATGGTTGTAATGGATATATGAAGTCTTACTTCTGTCATTTTGTTGATTGTTTTCTTATTGTTTCGTGCATCCTTTGTTCTTTTCTTTCTCTCTTATTGTTTATCTTTGTGGTTTGAAGTTTTTCTGTATTGGTAAGGTTTGACTCTTCTCTCTTGCTAATTTGTGTATCTATTCTACCACGAGTTTTATATTTTCAGATGTTTTCATGATGTTTGTTATCATTCATTCTCTTTTAGATGTAGGACTCCCCTAGGCATTTCTTGTATGGCTGGACTGGTGATGATGAATTCCCTTAATTTTTGCTTGTCTGAGAAACGCATTATTTCTCCTTCATTTTGGAAGGAAAGCTTTTCTAGGTACAATATTCTTGGCTGGCAGTTTTTTTTTCTTTCAGTACTTTGAATATATAATCTCATCCCTTCCTGGCCTATCGGGTTTGTGCTGAGAAGCCTGCAGTTAATCTAATGGGTATTCTCTTATAAGTGACTTGGCACTTTTCTCTTGCTGTTTTTATAATTTTCTCTTTGCCTTTAATTTATGACAGTTTGACTGCAGTGTGTCTTGGAGAGGACCTTTTTGAGCTTCCTGGGTTTGGATGTTATTATCTCTCCCAAGATTAGAAAAGTTTTCAGTTATTATTTTGTTAAATATGTTTTCATTACCTTTCTTCTTTTCTACTCCTCTGGAATCCTCATAATTTGAATATTTGTTCACTTAATTGTATCCCATAGATCTTGTAGGCTTTGTTCATACATTTTATTCTTTTTTCTTTGTCATCCTGGGTTATTTCAAAGCAGTTCTCTTCAAGATCAGAAATTATTTCTTCTTCTTGATCAAGTCTGTTGTTGAGACTCCTAGATGTATTTTTTACTTCATTCAATTAATTAGTCAATTCCAAGATTTGTTTGATTTTTTTTTTTTTTTTTGTCCTTTCTGAGACTGGCCGCCCCGCGCTCAGCCAGTGAGCACACCAGCCATCCCTATATAGGATCCGAACCCGCAGTGGGAGCGCTGCTGCACTCCCAGTGCCGCACTCTCCCGAGTGCGCCATGGGCTTGGCCCGATTTGTTTGATTTTTTTTTTTTTTTTTGTCCTTTCTGAGACTGGCCGCCCCGCGCTCAGCCAGTGAGCACACCAGCCATCCCTATATAGGATCCGAACCCGCAGTGGGAGCGCTGCTGCACTCCCAGTGCCGCACTCTCCCGAGTGCGCCATGGGCTTGGCCCGATTTGTTTGATTTTTTTGATGATATCTAACTTTTTGTTAAATTTGTTGTTCAGATCATGAATTGCCTTTTTCAGTTCATTGAATTGTCTTTCTGTATTCTCTTATATCTCACTGAGTTTCCTTAAGATTATTGACTTGAATTTCTTTTCTGGTAGTTTGGTAATTTTTAATTCTTTGGGATCTGTTATTAGAGCATTATAGTGTTTTCTTAGCTGTGCTATTTTCCTTGTTTTATCTTGTTTCAACAGTCACCTCTTTGAGTTTTATAGAGTGGCTTGTGTGGAATTTACACCTGCAATTGCATCCTTGTGTGTTGGTTGGGGAGAGTACAATGGCTTTGTTCTGGGTTGGTATACTAGTGTAGACTCTGTGTAGTTTCTTCAGTTGTAATCTACTGTTTCTATGTCTGCACATGTCTCAGTGGTCTATGCTTGGGGTGATTCATGGCAGTGGTGGTGCAGCAGTGCTGGAGGTGGTCTTGCTGTGCTGCTTCTCAGGCTGGAAGTATGCATATGCTCACTATGGGTCAGTTGGCATACTGGGGATGGGGTGCTGCATTGATTTTCAGACTGGGGAGGTGTGGGTATGTGACATGTCAGGGATTCTAGGACTGGTTTATCAGTGGCAGGATAACTGTGCTGATTCTCTGACTGGGGGCACCAGGGGTGCATCAGCCAGGCTGTTTCTCACTTGAATGAGAGTGTGTGTGTGATGGCTCAAAGACTCAGGGGTGGGCCCACCAGAGGCATGCCAGCTGGGCTATTTCTCTGAATCAGCGGCATGGTCATGCTTTGGCTCAGCTAGCTGGGTACAGGTCAGCTGGGAAGTAGGCTACTGCACTACTTTTTAGGGTCAGGTGTGGAATCACACTTTCCTCTGCAGTTTGGCAGTGGATCTGCCAAGGGCAGGGCTGCCGAGCCACCTCTCAGGCAATGGGCAAGGCCACTAGACAGCACTATTGAAGGTGAAACTGCCTGGCCACTTCTCTGGGAGGGCACCAATGTGCTTTTTTCCACCAGGCTGGGGGTGTGCTTATTAAGGTAGGGATTTATGGGTCGGCCCGTGGCTCACTCGGGAGAGTGCGGTGCTGATAACACCGAAGCCCCGGGTTTGGATCTCACATAGGGATGGCCGGTTTGCTCACTGGCTGAGCATGGTGCTGACAACACCAAGTCAAGGGTTAAGATCCCCTTACCGGTCATCTTTTTAAAAAAAAAAAAAAAAAAAAAGGTAGGGATTTATGAGCTGTTTTTCTGGGTTGGGGGCTTGGGTACATAGAGCTCAATCCACTGGCAATGAGTGTCTACCTGTTTGATTTCTGGCCTGGGATGTGTGGATGTGTCAGGTTAGCAGGCTTGGAGGTGGCTTCCCAGACATGCAGGACTGTGGTACAGCCAATCCTGGGCCCAGGCTTCAAGCCGTTGAGATCAGGTTGTTGTAGCCTCTCCCATGAGTGTGTAGGGATGACAGTTGCAGGGCCTTAATGCTGAGGAAGCACAGTGGCTACTGGCCACAGTGGCTCTGGTTTCAAGATGGTGTCACACTTCATCAGCTTGGGTCATGTGGGTGGGGAGTGGTTAGTGTACAATGTGTGCTCCTGCTCTGGAGCAATGCAGCTTGCATTCTAGGCAGCTCCCCATGCTTGTCTCTGGTCTTGCAAGAGCTGTGGAATCTTCCTGCAGTGGGAACTGCAGGCCTCTGTGGTGAGGATGGGGGTTGGTGTGGGCCCTCTTCCTATCTTTTCCCTGCAATGGATCCTGCCATGATCCTAGTGGTGGGGAAGTGGCAGCTGAGGCCATGTACCTCCCCCTCCTCTCTATGCTACCATCCCGAGTTTTCCTGCTCCTCAAGGATTTGGTCAATCTCCTGCTGCACTCCTGTGCTCTCTCTCTCAGATGCTCTCATCAATATTTAGCTGTCTATTAGTTGTTCTGGTCATTTCCTGTGAGAGGGACGTGCACTGAGTACCTCTAGTAAGTCATCTTTCCTGCTATGTTTAACTACTCTCTCAACTAATGGGGAGTCTCCAACTAGCTTGGTTTACCACTCAGTCTTAACCCCGACTTCTGCCAAAGTACCATCTTCTCCCTGAGACCGGCTCATGGCTCACTTGTTCACTTTGTTCAGGTCTCAACACAGATGACTTCTCATCTGAGAGGTCTTCTCAGATGGCCCCCCCACCCCCCCAACATCATTCTCTATGCTATTACTTGGCTCTATTTTTCTTCATAGCACATAAATCACCTGACATTGTATATGTCTAACTTTGTCAGTGGTTTAAATTTGTTAAAATGTAAACTACCTGAGGGTAGGGACACTGTGTGGTTCACTGCCATTTCCACAGACCTGAGAATGTGCCTGGCACATCATAGACACTCAATAAATAGGAAATGAATGCATAAATCAACAGAGATTTTAAAATCTGGTTTTCTAATTGATTTTGTTGTATCACCTCTCTTGCCTCTACAGCTTATCTTTCAAAGAACTTTGAAAACTTTAAAGTCATCTTCTAAAAACACAGATCCAATCAGCTTACTCTCCTCAAAACCCTTAAATAGTCCTTTATTGGTTATTGAGTCAAGCCCAGATTCATTAAAAATAGCAATTAAACTCCCACAATTTATCTCCTGGAAGACTTTCTGGCATTATGTATAGCTTTTTTCCCTCTCCACTTATAATCCAGCCTCACTGGTTCACTTACTTTTTCTGACCATGCCAAGTAATTTTAGTCTTTTTTCCTTATTCTCATTTTCAGCCAACTTCATTGTTGAATTCCAGGATTGGATTGTTTTTTTGTTTTGTTTCATTTACGTAGGAGTTTTGAGTTATAATTTTCATTTGCTTTGTGATAACATTTTTTTTCTGTAAAGTTTTCTTCATATTCTTTCTTAGAGTTTCTTTGTTTGAATGTTGTGTATAAGTACATTTGAATACGCTGGTTTTTTTCTAGACTTGCCATAAGCAAACGATTCCTGTAGAGTGAAGGAGGACTAGAGTAGTTCTCCAGATTCCTCTGCTCAAATTCTCCCTCTTCTGAGGCTGCTGTGATGAACTACTTTTTCAAAAATGTGGCCCCACCATGTAGCTCTACCTCCCTGGCACTCACAAGAGCAGGACTCCTGCCAGCGTTGAGTGTCCCCATCTATAAAAACAGAGAAAACCAACAGTTGTCTTCCACTATGTCTTTCTCTTTTAAAAAGTGATGCTTTCACAGTGTTGTAATGCCAAGGTCAAGGGTTCAGATCTTTGAACTGGCCAGCCCCAAAAAAAAAAAAAAAAAAAAGTGGTGTTTTCTGAGTTTAGTCACCTCACGTCTTACCTGGGCCCTACCTCTGCCTTTTCCAGTTAATGCTCCCTATTCCAGCTCAGCCCTGCTCATGGTATTTCCCATCAGGGCAAAGCCAGGGGCAAATGTTTGCTTCCATCTCTAAGGTTGGCCATTGTCAGGCCCCTCTCTTTCCCATTCTCCCAACACTGTGCTGCACCAATGCTGCTTCTTAGGGCTGCTCTCCAGATCTCAGGTGTCTTGACCACACCTCAATGTCATTTGGAATTTTGCTGTGTCATTTTGCTGAGGATGTAGTTTGTACTTTTCATTGTGGTTTATATTGTTATTATCCTTATTGTTCTGAATGATTTCCAGAAGAAGTGAGAAGATTCAAAACTGTGCTGCTGCCATTTTCCTACCCAATTTAATCAGTTTAAAGGACTATGCTTTAGTCTGAGATTCATGTCTTTCTTACTAATAATGCGTTCTTTCTCAAAGTTTTGTGATATTTTTTAATACTCTGATTTGGAAGAACAAAACCTAACAACTTTTCATTGTCCCCATTTTTGAAATGTTATTAGTCTATGAAACATTAAAGTCTGAAAAATACTGACATGTACTTGTCTGTTCCTCAATATATTTATCTAATGTTATATTATCTACTGTATTAGTCTGTTTCTGTTGCTTATAACAAAATGCCTGGAACTGGGTGATTTATAAGAAAATGAAATTTATTGCTTACTGTTTCAGAGGCTGGGAAGTCCAAAGTCTAGGGAACACATCTGGTGAGGGTTTTCTTTGGTGGTGGCTTTGCAGCAATGCAGGAGTCTCACATGGCAGAAAATGGTGGAGCTGAGAGAGAGATTCTTTGTGTGCTATCCTTTTAAAGGCCTCCGAACCACACCCATGACCACCATAACTAATCTATTCACTACGTCATGGTCCTACAATCTAATCAACTCTTTAAGGCCCCATGTTTTAATTACCATAGTAGGATTCTCCACCCTCTTAACATTGTCACAGTGGGGACCAAGCCTCCAACACATTAAACTTTTGGGGGGACACAATTCAATCCATAATATCTACCTAACTATTTGTCTATTTATGTATTCTATGTACTTCAACCAACATTTACTATGCTTTAAGCACTCATCCAAGACACAAAAGGAATATAGAAATTACAGAAGTACATTTGGTAGCTGTCAAGGGCCTTAAAAGCTAGAAGCATCACAGATACACAGTCGATAAACTAGTCTGTAGATAGGAACCAAACCTATGCAGCATGCTGTAGCAATATAGAGAAAGGGACTATGATCTCTAGATAAATAAAAAAATGGGGGAAAGATTTATGGATTTAATTTGGGCATTGACTATTTGGTGACTGAAATGTGAACAAGTGAAAGAGTAATATCAATCACACTTACACAGAAGTATGTGGCATGCTCAGAAAAAGTGAGTGAACCAGAGAGGCTGGATTGGAAGATGGAGGAAAAAAAATCATACACAGTGCTAGGAAGATAAATTGAGGAGAATTTAATTGCTACTCTAAACAAATCTGAGCTTTACTCAGTATGAAAGATTTCCATCTGAATGGGGGAAAAAAAACCCTAAAAATTCCTACATGCAATAGGATAAGTTTGTAATCAATAGTATTCATATATTCATCAGCAACTAATTAGACCATGTAAAGATATAAAAGCCCTCATTTATAGTAGCCACAAAAAGATAAATTACATAGGAAAAAAACAATTCAAAATGAGAAAAACATATGACAGGAAAACTTCCAAATATTCCTGAAGAAAATAAAAGAAGATTTGAACCTTTGAGAAGCCATACAATGCATAGATGGGGTGGTAAGATTCATATCATAAAGACATTATTCTCCCTAAGTTATTTATAAATCTAATGTAATCCCAATTGAAATATATTATTTTCGTAGAACTAAAAAAGTTGATTCTAAAGTTCATGAGGAAAAAAAAAAAGTTCATGAGGGAAAATTAAAAAATAGCCAGGAAAACTCTGAAAAGGAAAAGCATTAATGAGAGGCTCCCCTTACCAAGTATCGACACGTACTATAAGACTTCAATATTTAAAATGGTGAAGTACTGGAGCTGCCTATAGACAAACCAGTGTAACAGAATAGAAAACCCAGAAATGGACCCAAATAAATGTAGAGATTTATTTAGCTTGTTTAATATTTGAGATAAAGTTTGTTTAAAAATGGAGTTGGTGGCTGGCCAGTTAGCTCAGCTGGTTAGAGCATGGTGTTATAACACCAAGGTCCAGGGTTCGGATCCCCATACCAGCCAGCTGCCAAAGAAAGCTAAAGAAAAATAAAGGTGTTGGTGCAACTGGGGAATTATCTCGACTAAGATAAGCCTGGATCTGTATCTTATAGGAAGGATGAATTCCAAATAAATCAAAGTACAATATATAAAATGTACATAATTTATAAAGCCATTTATTTTATTTTATTATTTTATTTTTTTTTGTCTTTTTGTCTTTTTTTGTGACCGGCAACGGATCGCAACCTTCAGTGTCGCACCCGTACCGGACCGGGACCGGCAACGGGATCGCAACCCTCGGTGTTGCCCCCGCTCCTTGCTCAGCCAGTGAGCGGCCGGTCTGTATGTGGGATCCGAACCCTCGGCGGGAGCGCCGCCGCACTTCCCAAGCGGCACACTGAAGCAGTGCGCCACCGGGCCGGCCCCTAAAGCCATTTATGTACTAGAAAAAAACATGAGCAAACTTCTGTCTGTCTTGATGAATAAAGCCTTTCTCTAACTGTGACTTCAAATCCAGGATCCAGGAAATTAGAAAATCGATCGATTCTAGTACATAAAATATATACACATATTTTGCGTGGCAGGAAATGCACAGTGTTACTGTCCAAAAACCCCGCACCTCGCTCAGCCAGTGAGCGGCCGGTCTGTATGTGGGATCCGAACCCTCGGCGGGAGCGCCGCCGCACTTCCCAAGCGGCACACTGAAGCAGTGCGCCACCGGGCCGGCCCCTAAAGCCATTTATGTACTAGAAAAAAACATGAGCAAACTTCTGTCTGTCTTGATGAATAAAGCCTTTCTCTAACTGTGACTTCAAATCCAGGATCCAGGAAATTAGAAAATCGATCGATTCTAGTACATAAAATATATACACATATTTTGCGTGGCAGGAAATGCACAGTGTTACTGTCCAAAAACAAACGGTATCCTTGGAAAAAGTATTTGCAACTTATATCAAAGACAGATGGCTAATGTTTGTAATATGTAAACATTAATCCCCTAGAAATTGAAAAAAGAACAACAAACAACCCAATTAGAAAGGCAGGCAAAGGACATGACTAACAGACAACATGGAAAATAACAATACCAGTAACAATATGGAAAATGTGTATCTAACTACAAGATACATATAGCCCTTAAATATAAATAAATGCACAATTCATAACTACTTTGGTGGCACTTTTTACCTACCATTACAAAACATCACAAATTTTGGCAGTATAAACAGATTGTCAGGTGAAAGGTGATTGGGCAGTATGTATCAAAATATATCTATCAAGGGCCGGCCCATGGCTCACTCGGGAGAGTGCGGTGCTGATAACACCAAGGCCACGGGTTCGGATCCCATATAGGGATGGCTGATTAGCTCACTGGCTGAGCATGGTGCTGACAACACCAAGTCAAGGGTTAAGATCCCCTTAACGGTCATCTTTAAAAAAAAAAAAAAAAAAAAAAAAAAAATATATATATATATATATATCAAAATTACGGCAAATTCACTTTGGGAAATTTGTTTTCACAGCTGTGACTGTGAATTTGTGAAATAATAAAAGTGCAAATTAATTTATCGTGATATTGTTTGTGATAGCAAGAGATTAGAATCAACCCAAGTAAAAGGATGGAAGGATAAACTAAAGATGTGAGGAGTGAGAGAATTGGCAGCTAACACTAATCTACTGAAAAAGTTCCAGAGACCCAAGACACAATTGAAAAGGGAGGCCAATTATTCCTTAATATTTTCCTAAAGCTAGGTTTATCCAATATAGTTTTATTTAGTTTTGAATGGGTAAGACACTCATGCACTCTCACTTGACTCTCACTAGTTTCTGATCATTCTCTTTGCCTCTCTATTATTATTGATGCTTTATGCACTACTCTGATTCTCCATCTAGAATATAAGCCCATTCCTTACAGCATATGGCATATGGACATGTTTAAGCTCAAATATTTGTTTGAATGAATGATTTTCAAAATCGAATTTATATGAAAGGGCATCTATTGGGAAGTTTCACTTCTACTCTTAATTCCATCCTCCCAATTCCATCCCAGCTCCACACACAGAACCACTTTCACGATCATAAACCATGTCATAAAAGGCTGGTCACTGCCTGTGATTGAAATATCTTCCCTTTTCAATGAACCTTTTATGCTCTGGTAATGTTATTTTAAAAAATGCCAGGTCCTGTCATTTCCCTTGTCAAAAAGTTTAAATTGTGCCAGGAGATACTCAAGTGGATAAAAAAAAAGCTTCAAATGTTTCTTCCCCATTGTCATCTTACAGTGGAATCTTCTTTCCTCAATTTTTTAAAAAATTGAGGTAAAATTCACAAATGAAATTAACCAGTTTTAAAGTGTACAATTTAGTATATTTACAATTTTGTGCAACCATTACCTCTATCTAGTTCCAAAACATTTTCATCACTCCAAGGGAGAACTCTGCACCTATTAAGCAGTCACTCCCCACTCCCCACCCCCAGTCACTGGCAACCATTAGTCTGTTTTTTGCTGCTATGAATTTACCTATTCTGGGTATTTCATATAAATGAAACCCTAATAGTAGGGTTACATGTTACATTTTATGTATGTATTCTTACACTTAGCATAATGTTTTTTGAGGTTTATCCATGCTGAAGCATGTATCCATTCTTTATTCCTTCTTACAGCTGAATAATATTCCATTGTATTGATATAACACGTTTTGTTTGCCTATTCATTAATTGATGGACATTTAGGTTATTTCCATCAATGATGAATAGGGCTGCTATGAACATTCACACACACATTTTCGTTTGAATCCCTGTTTTCATTTCTTGTGGGTATAGACTGAGGAGTAGAATTGTTGGGTCATATTGTAATTCCGTGTTTAACTTTTTCTTTTCAGGTTAAAAAAAATTTTATTATATTTTTATTGTAACATAGTTGATTGTACGTATCCCTGGGGTACAGAGTTGAATATCAATACCTGTGTGCAACACGTGGTACTTAAATTAGGTAATTAGTGTATTCAGCATTATACAATGTGATCATTTTTCGTGGCCCTTTATCAATTCCTCTCTTTCCCCTCTTCCCCTTTCCCACCTCTGGTAACATCAGTTCTGTTTTCTCCTTTTGAAAGTTCAATGTAATATTGTGACTGTTGTATCTTTCTTTTATTTATTTATTTATTAATTTACTTTTTAGCTCCCGCTTATGAATGAGGACATGCAGTATTTCTCTTTCTGTGCCTGGCTTATTTCACTTCACGATTTTCTCTAAGTTCATCCATGTTGCTGTGAATGGCAATATTTCATTTTTTTTTCTAGCAGAGTAGTATATATACCACATTTTCTGTATGCAGTCATCTGTCGATGGACATTTAGGTTGGTTCCATATCTTGGCTATTGTAAATAGAGCCGCGATGAATATGGGAGTGCAGGTATCCCTTTAATGTGAAGATTTCCATTCCTTTGGGTATATACACAGCAGTGGGATTGTTGAATCATATGGCAGTTCTATCTGCAGTTGTTTGAGGAACCTCCATACCGTTTTACATAATTAACTTTTTGAAGATCTGCCAAACTCCTTTCTATAGTATTTTACATTCCCTCCAGCATGTATGTGTTCTAATTTCTGCACATCTTTGTCAACACTTGTTGTCTTCCTTTTATTTTTTTTTTTTAAAAGATGACCGGTAAGGGGATCTCAACCCTTGACTTGGTGTTGTCAGCACCACGCTCACCCAGTGAGCAAACCGGCCATCACTATATGGGATCCGAACCCGCGGCCTTGGTGTTATCAGCACCGCACTCTACCGAGTGAGCCACAGGCCGGCCCGTTGTCTTCCTTTTATAAAAAATTGTAGTCATTCAGGTGCATACGAAATGAGGTGTTGATTCACATTTCCTTAATGACTAATAATACAGAACATCTTTTCATGTACCTTTTGGTCATTCCTTGGAAAAAGGTTTACTTAAGTCCTTTTCTCATTTATAAACTGGGTTGTCTTTTCATTGTTGAGTTGTAAGTGTTCTTATGTATTCTGGATACCAGACCCTTATCAGGTATATGATTTGCAAATGTTTTCTCCCATTCTGTATGCTGTTTTACACTCTTTTGATAATGGCCTTTGATGCACTAAAGTTTTTAATTTAGTCAAGTCCAATTTCTCTATTTTTTTCTTTTGTTGCTTGTGCTTTAGGTAACATATCTAAGAATCTATCACCAAACCTGAGGTCATGAAGATTCAACCTATATTTTCTTGTATGTGTTATGTATTCTTTGCTCTTACATTTTTGATTCCTTTTGACTTAATTTTTGCATATGGTATGAAGTAGGAGTCCGACTTCATTCTTTTTATATGTGGATATTTAATTAAAGAGACTATTCTTTCCCCAATAGATGGCTTTGTCACCTCTGTAAAAAGTTAATTGACCATAGATGTATTAGTTTATTTTTGAACTCTCGATTCTATTCCATTGATCTGTATGTTATCCACATACAGTGCCACACTATTTCAATTATTGTATCTTTTAGTAAGTTTTGAAATTGAAGGTGTGAGTTCTCCAGCTTTGCTTTTCTTTTCCAAGATTATTTTGGCTATTTGGTGTCTCCTGAAGTTCCATATGAATTTTAGGATGAGCTTTTCATTTCTGCAATAATAATTATTAGGATTTTGATAAATTACATTGACTCTGTAGATCACTTTGGGTGGTATTGCTATCTTAAAAATATTGTCTTTTGATTCATAAACACAGCTGTCTTTCCATTTATTTAAGTCTATAATTTCTCTCAACAATGTTTCATAGCTTTCAGTATACAAGTCTTTCAACTGCATTGGTTAAATTTATTTCTAAGTATTTTATTCTTTTTGATGTTATTGTAAATGGGATTGTTTTCTTAATTTCGTTTTCAGATTATTCATTGCTAGTGTTTAGAAATATAACTACATTTTTAATGTCAATCTTATATCCTGTCACTTTGCTGAATTTGCTTATTAGCTTTAATAGCTTTTCTTGTGGATTCTTTAGGACTTCCTATGTGTGGATCATGTCATCTGTGAACAGAGATACTTAATACTTCTTCCTTTCCAGTTTAGATGCATCTTACTTTTTTCTCTTCCTTCCTTTCTTATTATTTATTACTTATTTGTCTTTTTGCCTAATTGGTCTGGCCAGGACTTTCAGTACAATGTTGAATAGAAATGCAAAGGTAGCATTCTTATTTTGTTCCTGATTTTAGGGGGGACACTTTTAATTTTTCACTAGTGCATATATTATTACTTATAGGTTTCTCACAAATGCCTTTTATCATGTTGAGGAAGTTTCTTTTATTCCTACTTTGTTGAGGTTTCTGTAGTAATATAGTGTTGGATTTTGTCAAATGCTTTGTCTGCATGAATTGAAAAGATAATGTGGTTTTCCCCTCCTTCATTCTATTAATGTGGCATATTATATTGCATTCCTGAGATAAATCCCACTTGACCGTGATGTATAATCCTCCTAATTCCTGGTTTACTTTTGAGGAGAAATCAAAATTTCAGGTAAATGAACTCGTCTGTTGCTGGTGAAAATTATAATTACTTTGACCTTTATGTGCATTGACAGCTTTTGCAATTCGAACTGGCTGCTTAACACTCAAAAGATGCTCCTATGACAAATTCCAAACCTGTTTACTTTGAATAAAGAAGTGCCCTCCAATGTGCCAACTTTCCTAAATCAACTTTATTAATGGGATTTTGTTTTTCTACAGTACCACTTCTTCTAAAGGTTTTTGATACCATGTGGCTAAGAAAAAATTTTCATATAGTAGACTTGCTTCTTTTATCTTACTTCTCAATATCGTGTTAGACTTCATATGATATGGTTTGTATGTAAATTCTGTTACAGATGTGTAGGTCCATCGCACTTTTCAGACAATAATTCAGTGTTATTATGATTTCCATAAATGAAGAAGTTGATATTCAGTGATAAAAATTATAGACATGGTAATAAAAAGTGCAGCTCTTTCTTCAAATGAAAAAATATAGACACTGAAAAGTACGAGTATGTGTTATGAATTAAAAGAGACTTAAGAGGTAAAAACTAAATGTAATGGGTGGACTTTGAACAAACCAACTATAAAAAGGTATTCTGGAGGCATTACATAAGTTTGGATATAAACTAAGTACTAAATTAATTATTATTGATAATAATAGTATTATAGATAGGCAGAAAAATATCCTTATCTTTCAAGGAAGCACAATGATACATTAAAGATTAAAATGTCAGAAAAAACAGATGAAGCAAACGTTGAGAATATTAATAATTGTTACATCTGGATGATGAATGTATTTTGAAATTTTTTACAATAAAGTTTAAAAGTAAAAATGAAGATTAAATGATTTTTGCTAAGATTTTTACTGAAAGCTTTTATTTATTTATTTTTTTAATACCCGAGGAGATTTATATCTAGGATTTAGAAACAACTTCTAGTGACAGATCATTTTAATTTTTCCTGTCATTTGATTAGGAAAGAGTGACATCTTGACCTAAATGAAAAGTACTCTGAAAATCAAGGATAACCAAAGCACTACTGAATCTGAGTCTAAAATACTTTTAAAAATGCAAATGACTCTTGAAATTAAAGAAACTGATGGTAAAATATGATGAGGATGCTGTCTTATTTTTTGTTTACTTTTTCAAGGCAACAATGGGCTATTAAACCCTGGCTATGGCAGCGGTCTCTCTTCTGTGGTTATTGACTGTATCTTCCACAGCTTGCTGCAGGATTAGAGCCATACCCAAGTATGGACAGATGTTAAGGTGGTAATTTTTTAAGATTCATATTCTGTTATGGAAATCACCAAGTTAAGTGGTGCAGACTATCTGAGGGCAATCAAGAGCAGAATTTCCTAGATTTGGTCATCTCAAGGAAGTAAGGCTAACTGCTGGAAGCCTAGGAGTACAGTTAGGTGGGTTTAATTAGGGCAGTTCAAGAGAACTTACAAAAAGCTAACTGAATTAAACTAAGATTTATTGGCAAGTGTCCTGCTTTTTCCTGCAATGTTATAGGAAGTTCAGTTCTTCCCCTGTTTATCAGACTCATTCAGGGCCAAACTTACCTTGAGCTCTTTCGTTTTTTCTTTTAAAAATCTCCATATCCTACTACAGCTCCTATGAATAGAAACTAATATAGCATTTTACATATTTTTAAAGATTAAGTATGGCAGAGTGAAATGGACAGAACCTTTTGAGTTTGGGTTGTATATGTTAAGTTTGTGTTGGAAGTTGTACCTACAGGTGGAGTTACCCAGAAAGAAGTTAAAAATATGGGATTAGCGATGGTGATAGAAGTTAGGATTGAAAATTTGAGAGGCAGAGGTTGAAGCTGTGAAAATGGATGAGGTCTGAGGGTGGGCATAGAGTGTATAGAAAGAGGACAGAAAATACATTCTTAAACCCAGATGAAAAGCTCCATTTAAGGATAGCTAGAAAATGTCAAGTATGAAAATTAGGCTCTGAAAGGTAGGAGATTCAGGAGGAAAACCACAACAACCCAGCAGTACCAGAAGTAAAGGGTTTCCAAAAGTATTGCATTATAGAGGTATGCAATTTAGAAAGGCTGATGTGGTTTGAGAAACTACTACTGAATCTAGCATGTAGGAGATTACTGGTGATTATCGAGAAAGGAAGACTTAAGGTATGATCAGTTAGTGATTATAAACTACGCTCCCACCTCCAGGAACTTTGTCTGTGAATAATAAGTAGAGGTAGCTTGCATGGTCAGAAGTTTTTTGTTTGTTTGTTTGTTTTTTTAATTTGAGATTTCTGAGTACGTTTATAATCAAAGTGGACCCATTGAGGGGGAAGAACGATGATACAAGAAAACGAGATCATAGAAGTAAGAATACAGAGTAAGGAAGAGAGTGAATATGCAAAGACAGTTTCAGTTTGCAAACTGAAGTGTTTATTTTGAAATAATTTTTTTCTTCTTAGTGGAAGTAAGGTAGGCTAAGAAGTTCTTATGATGAGGAGGGGAGGTCATCTTAAGTGCTATTAATGATTTAAAAATCTGTTTCATTTTTCATGAAGCTGGTTGGAGTATGTTTCAAGCCTTCATTTATTAAATTGGCCAGAATCACAAAGCTGGTATCAGAGCTGGACCTAAGAAGTATGGGGCTAGGACTGGGGGTGATAATTGTGTAACAGTGAATCTTTTTTCTTTTTTTTTTTTTTTTGAGCTGCTTTAATGAGATACTGTTTACATACCACAATAGCACTCACTGTTTGTACACTTAGATGATTTTCAGTAGGCTCAGGTGGCTGTGCACCCACCATCACAATCTGGTTTTAGAACATTCCTATCACTCCAAAAAGTTGCCTTGTGCCCATTTGCAATCAATCCCACTCGCACTCTCAGGTCCAGACAACCACAAATTGGCTTTCTATCTCTATATATTTGCTTTTCCTATAAATTTCATATGAGTGGAATCATAAAACATGTAATCTCTTGCATCTAGCTTCTTTCCTCGCAGTCTCTCTTAGGTTCATCATTTTGTAGCATGTATCAGCAGAGCCTTCCTTTTTTTGCTGAATAGTATTCTATTGTGTAGATCTGCATTTTGTTTACTCATTTCTACCAGCAATATATGAGAGTGTTCATTTCACAGGAACTGGCTTCCTTTTCAAAATAAATTAATAGATGATTCAATTGTGAAATATTTTCATATTTTCTGCTTTAGTTGACATAATTTTATCCTTCTACAATAGCTAAGGTGTCCCCATTTACGTATGGGGATAAACATTTTCTCCAAAGCCATGCAATTCTCAAATCTAAGGGCTTCACAAGCCCATTATTGAAGCACTCTTCATTTTTCTTGGAGTATAAAAGATAAAGAATTGCTCTGACATGCCTAATACTTCTTTCTGTAGATGAGGATTAGTTGATATTAGGTGAAGCAAGTAAGCCAATTAAGATGATATGATATGATTAAAACCCTAACTGTATTTTACTGCTGACAAACTTTTATACTATCTTAGTCAATTGTCTCCATAGCCCCTGCTGTTGTAAGCAGAAAAGATATTGTAATCCCCATTACAGGTAATGAAGCAGGTTGAGAGGTTAAGGGTTAAATTGTGGTAGAGCTGAAACTCAAATCCAGGTGTCGCAGTGCTCTTTATATTTCACCCAGACTCTATTGTCCTGTTCTCCACTGTGTCTCCCCACTGTGCTAGGGGTGTGTGGGGGGTGGTGTGGTGATGGGGGGCTTGGGGTGGTGTGCTGTAATTCCAGTCAAAGAGAACAGCATATCCAAAATTTGCCGGCCCGGTGGCGCACTGCTACAGTGCACCGCTTGGGAGTGTGGCGGCAATCCCGCCGAGGGTTCGGATCCCACATACAGACCGGTTCCCGCTCACTGGCTGAGCGAGGTGCGGGCGCAGCATCGAGGGTTGCGATCCGTTGCCGGACACGAAAAAAGACAAAAAGGAAAAAAAAAAACAACTTAGATTTGGGCCAGCCCAGTGGCTCACTCGGGAGAGTGCGGTGCTGATAACACCAAGGCCCCGGGTTCGGATCCCTTATAGGGATGGCTGGTTCGCTCACTGGCTGGGCGTGGTGCTGACAACACCAAGTCAAGGGTTGAGATCCCCTTACCGGTCATCTTTAAAAAAAAAAAAAATACAAAATTAGAAAAGACCGGCTACGTAATTTGTGAGGTCCGATACAAAACAAAAACATGGGGTACTTTGTTGGAACATTATTAAGAATTTCATAATGGCAACAGCAGAGTCTTAAACCAAGTGCAGGGGCCTTATAAGCACAGGGGCCTCTTGGACGGCACAGGTTACATGCCCATGGAACTGGCCATGAACATGTGACAGAATGTCCTATTCAGGAAACTACCAGTAAGACTGGAGCATTAGATGTTGTAGAGGTAGAAAAGAGTGGATACGTGGGAATAATAATTAATAGAAGACAGGCCACTAAAATTTTATATTTTGTGCTAAGATATTCAATTTATCCCAAAGGTAGAGAAAGCCACTGAATAATTTTAACTGAAATTATTGCAATCAGATTTCTATTTTAGAAAAACAATCTGACATAACTTTCAGGGCTGGAGTTTTAGGGATGAAACTGAAAGGAAGAAGATGAATTGGGAAGAAATATCAGTAATCCAGATTAGAAGAGGCGAGGGCCTCAAGACAGTGGGATTTGAAAAGCAGAAGAGGCATCAGAGATGGAGGTCCTGCCCCATATCTTTGTGTGCCCTGGACAGCCAGCTTAGCCTTGGTACCTCCTCGTGTCTCCGTTTGGAAAATCCCTCCAGGCAGTAAGCTGGGGATTTATTACAAGGCTTATCACATTTGTATCCCTCAATGAGAAGCATGGTTTTGTGCCACCAATGTCCCAAAACAGTCATTTTATATGTATTCCCCAGTTTAATTTTTTTCTTAATTATAGGGAGACAAGCCCAGTAATAGTTTGTCTATTTTGATTAAAAGGAAAACTAATTGTATATTTTTGAGTTTAGTAATCCAGTAGCTTCATCTGAGATAATATTTCCCTCCTGTGGGATAGTTCTTTAACATTCTGGGAGTCATTTTTGGAGCGGGGAGGGGATAACAAACCATTTAAAAATATTAAAATTGGATGTCAACTGCCTTCTGTCTTTTTATTATTTGGGAATAGTGAGAACCCCCAACTTCCTGCACTTATCTGACAAAATACTTAATTAAATGACATTTGTTATTACAAAGCTATTTCCCCATGAGTATCATGTATAGCTTCTAACCAGGAAACCATGTAGCTTTGTAATGAGGGCAAAGTAAGTGTTTATTTGGGTTTGGCATAGAAATAGATACTAAATTACCTGTTCCACAGAGGTATCTAGTGTTTTTTTTTTCTTCTTTTGGGAGAACTTTCTTTACCCTTCTTTCCTTTTTTTTTTTTTTTAGTAAGAGACTTTGTCCTTTGGCTTCTGGTTCCACAAAAACATCAGTCTCCACTTCAATAACTTCTATCCTATAATTTAGGAAAGCTGACCTTATTTGGAATTCTGTAATCAGATCCTGCCTATCTAACTCTATGGCTGCTAGAGATAATGGCCTGTCTGATTTCCATCAGAGGATACACTGGTTCAGCAGTTCTATATCTGTGCATTCATATTTATTAGTTTATAGGAGGTTATAAGTTAACCGTAATTAGATATAAAGAAAAATGCTACTCTAAATTAATCTTTTTGCATTGCATTGTATTTTGAAATGTTGATTTTTTTTTCAGAAGAAAATTATCATCCAGGAAAAAAAGAAAAAGAAAAAGCTGGCAATACTGTGGCTCTCCAGTTTCCATAATTCTACCACTTCTCTATACCATACAGTTTTTTGGCTATGACTTTAACTTTAGATTTTCAGGTTAGGCTCTCAAGGAGTCATTTTTTTCTTAGCAGTTAAGATATGATGCCATTAGATAACAATAGATGCCTTAAATTATGTGGTCTAATAAATACTTAACAAATATATACTGCATGCCTACTATACATAAGCTATCATTCCAG
Source organism: Galeopterus variegatus (assembly GCF_000696425.1). Classification (NCBI taxonomy): domain Eukaryota; kingdom Metazoa; phylum Chordata; class Mammalia; order Dermoptera; family Cynocephalidae; genus Galeopterus; species Galeopterus variegatus. The sequence goes on along the minus strand of NW_007726689.1, from coordinate 116,411 downwards.
GTGCAGAGATTGTCTCTAACTTTTACGAATCAGAAGAAAATCGATGCTTTAAAACAATTATTTTTCTTTATGGAGCCTGACATGCCAAACTTAAGTTTAAATGAAGTTGGTTTTGGCTGAAGACAATCTGGAGCAATCTGGACGCCACAGTGCTCTGATACCTATGATAGACAGTATGTGATGCTGATTTAAGAGCAATATTGGTCAGGGTTCTCCACAGAAACAGAACCAATAGGCTGCTAGGGTCTTCCAGAAGTTCATGGAAAGATTTGTATTATCTTTTAATTCTATTTTTCATTAACTTCTTGAAGTACCTTCGTGTGTATATATATATATGCACATATATGTATACATGGTGAAAGAGAGAGAGACACAGCGAGAGAGAGATTTATTTTTATATTTTATATTTATTTATTTTTATGAAATTGGTTCACATAATTATAGAGTCTGGCAAGTCCAAAGCCTACAGGATGGGCTGACAGGCTGGAGACCCACAGAAGAGCCAGTTTTGCAGTTCAAGTCCAAAGGCTGTCTGCTGGCAGAATTCCTTCTTGCCTGCGGAAGGTCATTCTTTGTTTTATGAAGGCCTTTGACTGATTGGATGTGGCCCACCCACATTACAGAGGGCAATTTGCTTTACTCAAAGTCCACCAATTTAAATATTAATCTTATTTTAAAAACATCCTCACAGAAATATCCAGAATAATGCATGGCCAAATATCTGGATACTGGCCCAGCCAAGTTGACTCATAAAACTAACCATCACGGGTACCAAGTTTCACATAAAATTTTAATAATGGCAAAAGCTATATAGCACTTATTAACTTGATGGGCACTAATTTAAGCATTTTTATGTTAACTAATTTAATTCTCATTATAATCTTTTAAGGAACTATTATTACCCCTATCTTACAGGTGAGAACACTGAAGCACAAAGCGATTAATAATTTGACTGAGATCACATAGCTAGGAGGTGGCAGAACTAGGTTGTGTACATAACCATTATGCATATGAGTATTACCTGGTCAAAAAAAAAAGTTGTGTAGAGTCTATTTTTATATTTTAACTTATAGAAGAGTTCTCCCTGCAAGCGAAGAGATGGCATACTTACCACCCTCCTCTGCTCAGAGAACTGAGAGGTCTACTCATTAAACATTTCTGACCAGTGACCTTAGCTGGTACAAAACATTGATTTCAAACTTCCTCTGACATACATGCCACTTCCCCCAAAACTATTTTCACAGAGGAAAATTCTCTTATATCCTCAACTGAAATTTTATCAATTTTCATTTTTATTCTTTTATCACAATCTATATTAAGACAAATAAAAATAAATATTATCTTGATAATATTTATTCATTTATCCATTCAAGTCTTCAACAAAAATTTACTGGATATCTATTATGTGTTGGACACATTAACCTACTGTCAAGTACTTTCCCTAAATTATCTCATTGAATTTTTGCAATCAATTCTATGGGATAGGAAATTATTTAATAAACTATATCATCAGGATCTAGTTAGAAACCATACCAGGTATTTAAATAGAGGGGATTGAACATAAGGAATTAGTTGAGCAGACATTGGCATCTGAAAAGCAAATGAAAGGAAGACTGAGGTAACACAGAGAAAAAGGATTTACCATAACCTAACAGCTCAGAGGAGGGGCTTTCTAGAGGCAGGACTCAGATCTCTAGAGGCTGAAGAAGATGGAAGCCTAAAATCAACTGCTGCTGTTGGCGGAGAGCTGTTTTCATAGTGACCTGACAAGAACGGCAGGCAAGCACAAAGGCCCAGGTCACTCCTCCCCTCCTCCAGCCTTCCAGTCTCTTTCTTTTCCTAACAAGAAGCCCAATGGCAAAGTGAGAATAAGAGGGAGGGTTTGGAGCTGAGAGACAACTTAATAACCGGCACATATGAGGTCACTTCAAAAAGTTTGTGGAAAAACAAAATTAAAAGATAATACGAATCTTTCTATGAACTTTCTGAAGACCCCTTGTACGTGTCTTACAAGTGCTCACAAGAAGAACAGCCTTTCTCGATATGTAGAACTATGGTAAATGTGTTCAAAACAAGTCTTCCAAAATACTCTGTGATGAGGAGTATTACTTGAAACTAATTTCTTTAATAGATAAATCTCCCACCATTCTTTTATGTAACTAGATGGCATAATGTTGAAACAGCTGTTTACTTTTGAAGGACGTAATTTTTCTATATCTAATTTTTCTGCCAAACTGGAGTGGGGCAGTCGTCTTAGAGCTTGGTAAACGAGATCGTTCAAGTAGCCTAAACTGGCTGGTGAAAATTCAAACTGAGATAGAGTTTCCCTTTGTTTTTCCAGAGCCTTCTTTTCAGTCTTGCCACTTTCATTGTGATTTCCAGGAAACAGAAGATTTATTCCCATGAGAAATTAGGTCTCTGTTTCTTCCTCTCTGGGTTTGGACTCCTCCACGCAATAGTTTTTCTGGTTTGATTTTCCTTCTCACTGGCATATGAACACCAGAATTGCACATAATGCAGATGTTCAAGGCAGCCATTGATCTTGTACAAGTCACCTAATCTATTTAATTCTTAGTTTCTAAAAGAAAGTGAGCCGAAATGTAGGGTACCAAAATCAGCTGGGCTGCATGAAAAATGGAGAGCAGCAGCTGGGGCTGCCCTCAAAATGGAGAGCAGCAGCAGGCGTCAGGGTGGGAGAGCTTATATAGGCTGTAGGGTGCCAGGGCTGGCTGATGCAGTGGAGGAGGAGCATTATGCTAGTGCGGAAGCTCCACCTGGCTGATACAACTGGGGCGGAAAATTGTGCCTATGCAGAAGCCAAAAGGGTTTGTATTTCACAGAAGTCACCAGGCTTCTCCTCAGGAAAAGGGGGTGGGGGCTGGTGGCCATTTTGTGCGTGGCCTTGCCTAAAATGGTGCTGGTTATGTTCAAAACCTATCAGTTTCCTCATCAGCAGGATGCAAATAATGATATTCTGCACTTAATAAAAGAGAAAATACTTGTAGAGTTTACAGACTTAAAATAAGCACTCAATAAATATTAACTCTTATGATTTGCTAGTTTGCTTGGTTGGTTAGAGTGAAGTGTTATAATACCAAGGTCAAGGGTTTGGGTCACCATACCAGCCAGCTGCCACCAAGAAAACAATTTATATATGTGTGTGTGTGTATATATACACACACACATTAGCTCTTATAATAGTTCTTATGACTACAAGTGTACTTCAAAAAGTTAATGAAAAGATTTATATTATCTTTCAATTCCATTTTTCCACAAACTTTTGGAAGTACTCTTGTGCATAAAATGATAAAAGCAACCAATAAAATGATATATATTATATGAAACTGCTGTGGTAAAAATATATACACAGAAAAAAGATAAAAAAGCATAAATTAAAATGCTAAAAACAGTGGTTTTCTTTGGTGATAAGTACAATTATGGGAAAATTCTTTTATGGTTTTTATTTTGTTATGGTTTAGAATATTTTCTTGAAGATATGTTTCTTTAGTATTTCATACAAAATAAACACACACACACATACATATTATTCTGGGTCAAAGTCCTTCTGGAAAAATCTAGATGTTTATTAGCATCTAATACTTCCCTGTACTGTAATAATAGTCCTCCTCCAAATCTCGATCCATTAAGTTAAATAAACTAAAAAGAGAGGTTTATGTTATCTCTAAAAAATACAAATCCATTTCCCATCATCATTCCATACTTCTAATTTGTTAGGGAAAGTTTAATTCTTTCTCTGAGTTCCTCCTTTCTGCAATTTTCCATAAATTGTGTTTTTGACTATTGCCCTCCTATTTGTGCTGAGATTTCCATTCCACGTGTTATCCACTCCCCTGTCATCATCCTTCCCACTTCCCACCCATGGCCTTTCTGTAGGGCATAATTGTTACATATTACTCCTTTTCTTGGAGACCATTTTTACAACATGGATCATACAGCAGTCAAATAACAAATATGTCTTACTAAGCCTTTATTGAAGATATCTGACATTCAAATACACATGCAGATAAAGCAAATGTTTCACATTTTTAACCTGATTTTATTTTTTTATTAAAGAAAAACGTCATAAAATTTTTCTATATAAAGTTTACTTTACGAAAAAAGAAAAAATCTTTATATAGAAAAATACAGAGCTGGCTGGTTCGCTCATTCGTTTAGAGTGGGTGCTGATAACCAAGGGTTCGTATCCCTGTACCAGCTAGCCACTCAAAAAATAAATACATTTAAAAAAATAGAAAAATATGGAATGCATAGTTGTCATGGTAGTCTTTTAAAAACAGAAATTGCTCTACTTCCCTGCTTAAAACTCTCAATGGCTTTCCACTGCAATTGGAACAATATTGAAAGACTTTTCTGTGACCTGCAAGTACCTACAGGATCTAGTTTCTTATTTTCTCCTAGGCTCCATTTCCTTAACCTTTTTTTTGTTCCTTGGACACTTCAAGTTCTATTTCCAGATGATTTTGCTTTCTTAAAACACATTTCCCCAACATCTTTGCGAGGCCGTCTCCTCCTCGCCCTGCGCCTGATCTCCAGTGCTACCTCTTCGAGAGGACCTCCTGGATTCCCTTACCTGACTTACTACTGCCCTTCTCCTTCCTTAGCACTTCCTATCCCATTAAACTATTTCATATTTTTCAGAGACTTCTCCTCATCTGAAGTTATTTCACTTATTTGTTCATTAATGTGTGCAGTCTGTCTCCCTAACTGTGTAAGCTCCACCAAGCGGGAACTTTTTCTTGTATCCTCGTTGCCTAGAAATGTGCCTGGTATATAGTAGGCACATCATAAGTATCTTTTGTTTGGGATTTAAATAAAAATCAGCTTTGAGAAATGCGTAGTATCTGTGCTTTGTTTCCATTCCCACCCTTTAACATTCACCAAATTCCCGGAGAGATTCCTGTTAGTTCCTGTAATGGAAAACCAGCCTAATCAAGGAATCTTTGTGGTGTTTTTTGGTCTACAAAGGTGAAACTACAGTGCTATCTATCATCAGCAGGGCTTGTTAAGCTTTTCTTGGAATTGTCTCTTATCTAGCCAAGTCCCTGTCATCCCCTTTTCCACACCCCTGCCCTAGCCTTGAATTAGAGCATTCATCTGCAAGGCTGGGCAGTAGGGCTCAGGGTAGTGCCTATTTTAGAACTTAGGATAAAATGGCAATTCTGAGCATGGCCTCATTAGCGTCATGACCTAACTGATTTTTCTAATTCATCCTAAAAATGTATTCAACCCTAACTGCCTATACTTGCACTGATTTAAAAATAAAGACAAATTTATCTTTTATAAGAACATGGAAATTTAGAGCTGCAAGGCAATTTAGATATAATCTAGTTAGTAGATAAGATACCTAAAACCCAGGGTGAGGATAAGGAAACTTCCAAAGGTCACTAAGACAGGTTTTCAATACCAAGCTCTAACCAATTGAGTAAACTGGCCAGCTCTGGAATGGTGATTATAATGTCTTTGTGTTTTTCATTTACCTCTGTCTTTTGTGGGTGTAAAACACAAGCATGACTATCATACACAGTGATTTAACAGTATTAATTTATAAGGTTATCTGTCTCTCACATTCATTCCATAATTACTTCTGCTTCTGCTGTTTTTTTTTTTTTTTTTTTTTTTTTTTTTTTGCAATTGTTTGGTATGGGGATCCAACCCTTACCTTGATGTTATCAACACCACCTCTGCTTGACGAACAAACCCTGGGATGTGTATCCATTTCGGTATTCATAATGTATGTAATTCCATTACTGATGTGAATAGTACAGCAATGCTATTTTATTTATTTATTGGTAGTTATTTTTAAAAAGAAAATAAATTAAGGTAGAATTCCTGGATTTAGTTGTCAATATTTGTTCTTCAGGTAAAAATATTTAAAAATTTTTGATGAGCACTGGAATAATAAAAACAAAGACTTGTCATTATTATATCTAAAAAAAAAATCTTTGAAGTAGGAAATGAAATAAAGAAATTCCTGAAATTTCACTCTTCAAAGAGGAATTATAGACTCAGCGGTGGATCAGTCTGCACATCGATGAAGAATGCACCTCGCTGCAAGAATTAATGTGACTCGCAGGACACACTGATCATCAACACAGAAATAAAATTAATATTTAAGAAGAAGAGTAATTATAATGGTGACTATAATTTTATAAAATAAAATGTCGAACTTTATCTAAGATGTTTTGAAATTCATGGTTTATATTTTGAGGAACATCATTGAGTCAAGTCAGGAAACAGTCCCATAATCCAGGGGATGGTTTTGCTTTCACTTTTTAAGACTTGCCATGGAGGGCTCATATGTGAGGTTCTAGTTGTGATGACTGCTAATCACTACTCTCACCCCACTGGGTGTTGCACCTTTTTCTACCTGCACCGATTTCCCTGTATTCTGAAGGAGAGCACACAGCATGGTACTTTCCTTCTTCCTGGGTTTAGTTTTCTTTATTTGTCCAATTCCATGAGTCTCCACTTTCACTACCTCTAACATTTCTCTTGGTATATGCCTAGTACTACTGCTCTTCTGTGCCCTTGGGGAGTCAACAGCATACTTCCTCTTCCCAGCTGGCAAGCAGCTCCACATTCAGCAGTTTTCTTAGCATCAGACTGCAAGATACTTCTACAGGCAGCAGAAAAACTGTGCTACCAATCTTGCGTGACTGTACACAGCAGTAATGAAACAGCTTGTCTCTCATCCCTTAGTCATGTTCACTGAATCAGGTCCTGGTCAGAATGATGGGGGATTTCTTGTACTATTATGTACTTAATGAACTGGTGCCGGCCTTATGAGCCATGTCTCCCCCTCCACGCCTTGCTGAGGTAGGAGTATAGAAGCAGTTCCGTGGCACTACCCTAGCTGGAGAGCCCAGGAGCAGTGGGGATTCAGCTTCTCTATCTAGTGTGTCATGTGGGGAATGCTGAATTTTATACTTGGTGCCACTTTCCTTTCTTGAAACTTTTCTTCTCCTCTGAAGGTGATGCCCTGAAATGAAAGTTGTATGGAAATAAGTCACAATACATCTTGTGGGAGGAAAAAATTCAAAATCTGCTCACTGAAATCCCATCAAGCACAGCACAAGTCCTACCAGTTCCGTGAGGCCATGCAGCCTTTTTGAAGCTATCCCAGACTACTGATTGCACATTCCTCTGATCCCTCTGAACCTGAAAATATCTCCACCATTTATTTGACAACCCTGTGACTTTTCTTCTATTATTTACCTCTCCCCTTCCCTTGTGTTACTTTTAATAAATGCATGACTTAAATAGTCCCCACTGGATCACAGGTACTTCCATTTCAGATACTTCTATATTCCTTGCAGCATCTAAAGTGGTCATTTTTGTAAAGTTATTTTAAAAATTAAAAGGTGAATTTATTTCTATGTGGGTAGGTGTTGGTTCTTCAAAAATATCATCTCTGCTTTGGAGGTGCCAGAAACAGTCGTCTCTGTAAGAAGTCAGGCAGGAAGCAGAGGTTTCTTAGATCAGTCCGTTCTCACTCATGGAGGGAGAATAGCTCTTTGTCTTTTTCTAGTGGTCCCCATAACTCTACTCTGGAGCATCACCCAGGCTTCATGAAAGCATGTGCTGGACTCCTTTGTATCTACCTGGTATCTGGATAGTGCAATAAATATGGCAAGTGTGACCACGTACTATTATCGGGGTGTGACTGCTAACTTTATTCCACTCCTGCCCTATCCCAGACTGTTTTCCCTTTCGCACTCCATCCAGGATCCACAAGTAAGCAGCTAGACTATGCAGTTTCAAAACAGAAGGACATGGTATTAAGAAAAAAAGTTAGGGCTGGCTAGTTAGCTCAGTTGGTTAGAGCACAGTGTTGGTAACACCAAGGTCAAGGGTTCAGATCCCCACGCTGGCCTGCCGGGGGGGAAAAAAAATTCTACTAGGTATTTTTCTCATGGATTAGAAGTTAAGAGGGATAGGCAGAATTTTAATTGATGACGCAACGTCGGCTGTGATGAATGGAGAATTTTCTCACGCTATCTAGGTTTCAGCTGCCGTAACAGGCAGAAGCAGTGTAGCATATTCTGGACACCCAGTTTCCCCTAGCACTTGTGGAGTTCATCATTCTCAGAGGGGGGACAATCTGAGTTCTGGTTCCTGTAGTGAGCCAAGAGCAAGCATGGCCAGTGCTTCACAATAAGTAAGCATTCTGGGGGATTCTGGGACATATCAAGGGAGGGAGAACCTCGTGTGAAGAGAATCTGATCGTCCTGTTCGTGAGTGTTACACTCTGAATTGTTCCCAGGGGACATTATTTTGTGCCAAATTGAAGCTTGGACACTCCAGTTACATAGGGGAAGTCCTAGGTGGGTTTCTTAACTCTTTTTCTGTTAAAATGTTCCTAGAGGTAAGTAACAAAATAAAACAAGAATAGCCCTAGAAAAAGAATTTTTGGAAATTCTTTTTGTTTGTTTGTTTTGTAGGCTAGCCAGTATGGGGATCTGAACCCTTGCCCTTGGTGTTATCAGCACCACCATCTAACCAAGCAAGCCAACTGGACAGCCCAAGTTTTGGAAATTTTTTTCAATTTAAACTTTCCCTTCAGATTCCACTTAAATTTCACTTCTTGATATTTTGCTGTGTTGTGAGTGACAAAGGTGGGAGTTATCGAGATGAAAATGTAACTCGTATCCAATTCTACAACTCCTTATCTACTTTATTGACTAGTACTACTATTCTGAATGGTCAAAGGTAATGCATATATGGATTTATTATATGCTAATTACTACTCTACACATTGATTTAACTTTAAATATAGCTCAGTTAAGAAGTCTCAAATCTATTCCTCTTTGTTTATAAAAATCCACCATTAGAATGTCAAACATTTCCTGTGGGAAAAATATGAGAGTGTAGTAAAAATAAATGCTGTCTGCACAGGACTTAACTTGATGTGGAATTAAAATTACTTACTTGCAGATTTCATGTAATAAAACATTATTTGAATTGTCTTTTGCAAAAATCTCATCATTCAGACTCATAGACATACTTACACTTGAATGTCATGATTTAGGACCTGTAACACAAAGGTAATTGTAACCATATGCAAAGCCATGTAAAACATTAGCCCTATAAAAATGTTTCTCTTGAAATGTTTCTCCTAAAGTTCATATGAAAGAAATGAGACTAAGAGGGAGTAGTAGTGCTAGGAGGCGATTGTACTAATTTTCTTTTTTTTTTAAAAAGATGACGGTAAGGGGATCTTAACCCTTGGCTTGGTGTTGTCAGCACCACGCTCAGCCAGTGAGCTAACCGGCCATCCCTATATGGGATCCGAACCCGTGGCCTTGGTGTTATCAGCACCGCACTCTACCGAGTGAGCCATGGGCTGGCCCAATTGTACTAATTTTCTTTGAGCAGAATTGCCCGTGCATGTGTGTCTCAGGAAAAATCCAAACAGTTTGTTATTTTCAAATAAATCTCCCTACTGATGTGCATTCTTTTCTACTGCTTTACAACAGAAATTGTTTCTAACCATTTTGTAAATTTAAAAAAATTCTTGTACTCCCTAATTATGATTTATATAGCTATATATAGTCCTATAGTCCTAAAGCAAAAATGCCAACTGTACCTTCCTTTTATATATTTAAAAAAAAAATCATTCTCAATGTTTCCATTGTACTCAAAGAATATATTTCTATGTGAATAATTCCCAAAGCATAAGAACTAAAAGTACAATAACTTAGCAGACATACTAATATTTGGGAATTAATGGGTTCTGGTTCTTTGAGAGTTATGTTTTTAAAAGAAATATTTTTTCAGTGGGTATTCTTGGAGTATGCTTTAAAAATCAAATGAGTTTCATAATCAAAAAACACTGCAGAGTTGGAAGTAACATTTAAAATATTTTAATTTAAAAAATTCTCAGGTAATTATGTACTTTACCTATTGCTAGTCTTTCCACATACACAGATCATGTTTTAAAAAATCTGGCATTATAGTATTTCAGATTTAAGTATTTTAGATTCAGATATAAAGGAAAACTAAGCATTCAATTCTGCATGCTTTTCTTATAGTCCTCAACAGGACCAGAATCTATCAGTTAGATAAATTACTTAAAGAAGTATATTTATTCCTTTAGGCCACATATTAAGATTCAGCTCTAATGTACTAAGTGAATTTTTCTTTGACTGAAAAGCATATATAATATTAGGAAAAAGAAAAATAACAGCTAACTTTGCCCTGAGAAATAGTTTATTCACTCATGGAAATATGACCAAGAAAACAAACAAACAGACAAAAGAAAACAAAAACGGGCCGGCCCGTGGCTCACTCGGGAGAGTGCGGTGCTGATAACACCAAGGCCACGGGTTCGGATCCCATATACGGATGGCCGGTTCGCTCACTGGCTGAGCGTGGTGCTGACAACACCAAGTCAAAGGTTAAGATCCCCTTACCGGTCATCTTTAAAAAAAAAAAAAAAAAAAAAAAAAAAAAAAAGAAAACAAAAACAACAAACATTATTGTGTTTGTTAACCATCTTTCCTTTACAAACTATCCCAAGAGAGCATGCCTTAATCTCCAGGCAAAATAACGTTTTGAAAATTACAGTGAAGCAGCAAATTATACTAAACAGGTAGTTCCTCAAAATGAATTATCCCACGTTTCAACACCAAAAAACTTTTTTAGCATATCAAGGTGAAAATCAGTGTAATGAAAGTCATTATTTCCCCTGTGTATGAAAATATTTGTCATATTGAGAATCACCAGAAAAATACTTTATGAATAATGTTAGTTACCCAGGAATATGATGCCAATGTTTTGGCCTGCTGTACACAGACATAGCTTTTGAATGAACGTGGCTAGGTTCTGAAGATGACATTACTGCAGGGATCTCAGCTTAAATGTAATGGAACTTAACGGAGCTTCTCAAATTTGTCTCAGTGAATCTAGGTTGAGGAGTGGTTGTGCAGATCCACCACAAATCAATTTATATCTGGATTGAATTGCCTCTTAGAGAAAAATTCATCCTAAGAGATGAGTATAGGGCCTTCCCACGTGGTAGACCAGCACCCAGCATCAGGAGGAGGAAGAGGACTTCTGAAACAGTAGGGTCTATTTCCTGGCTCAGCTTGCCCACCCTGTCTTCTGCCTGAGCCCATGGGGTAGAAGAGAGACAGAGAGGCTGGCTCTGGTCAGCACTCTGCTGGCGGGCTGTGACATCAGGCAGCACCAACAGACTACCAGTGTGGGCAGCACTGCACCTGCTGGGTGTGGGTGGCTGCAGCTGAGCTGGCAGCTGCAGGGCTTGGAGGACCATAGGCAGGACAGGGCAGCACGCAACACAACAGCCATCGCCTTCACGAGGGCTGACTGACTCAGGGGCCACAACCACAAGAAACCAGCACAGAACAGGGATGTGAGAGAGAAATGGTGGACAGCACATGGCAGCTAAAAGAGCTGTGTGCATGGCACACACACCTGCAGGTTCCTGGGTCTGACTCGAAGATTTTGAAAGGGCCCGAAGGAATCCAAACAGTGGGTTGTATAGAGAAAATGTTAGGGATGCAGCGCAGACTGAGAAACAGGCTGTCTGCACTTCAGTCCTGCCTCCAAGGCTCTTTGTATCTCATCAGGTTGTTATGCGGGAAGATGAAAGTCACGCTCTCTCTGCACAGGAAACTTTCACGATTTTGCCTCACTAGGACTATGTTATACCACTGTGCTACTGAATCAGAACAGAAGATTCTAGGGATCAATGTCCCTTCAGTAGCACACTTTTTTTTTCCCCTTTAAGCTGTTTTAGTTAAAAAGTTGTGTTTTATTGTTGTGTTTTTGTTAAGAAAACTTAATGTGAGATCTAGCCTCTTACCAAATTTTCAAATGTACAGTACATTATATTTTACTTAAATTTATTTTAATTTGAGCATTGCAAAGACTTTGTATGTTGAATCTAAAGTAGAAGCTAGATAGATAACTATTCTGATTAGATCATTATACAGTATATACATGTATTGAAACAACAAACTGTACCTTATAAACATGTAAAATGAAAAAAAAAACTTAAAATAAAAAAAGACATAGCACACACACAAATAGAAACTCTGTTCTCAGTAATTACTTTTATTTCTTTCTCTTCTTTAATATGTCTTCATCTTTTTTATTTTTGGTGGCTGGTTGGTATGGGGATCTGAACTTTGACCTTGGTATTATCAGCACCATGCTCTAATCAACTGAACTAACCAGCCAGCCCTAACATGTCATAAGGAAGTTACAATTATCTAAATATATACATATGTCTATATCCAGATCCATCTCTGTAGCCATATCCCTGCCTATCTCTATCTCTGCCTCTCTCTTCACATTGTGAAAGACAGCTGGCAAGACGATTGCTCCCATTCTCTTGTCCCTGTACACTTGCCACTTAGCATTGTAACTTTTTGCGATTCTTCCCAACAAGAGGTGGGGCCTATTTCTCTATTTTCTTAATATGACTGGCCTAGTGACTTGTTTTGACTAATAGAATGAGGCAGAAGTGATGTCATGTGACTTTAAAGGCTAGGTTTTAAAACACTTGCAAGAGGCAGGACTTCCAGAATGGCTGAGACAGAAGGTTAGGACATCCTCATCTCCAAATGATAAAACTGGACGAAAATGTTCAAAAACAGGGCTGGATGGTTAGCTCAGTTGGTTCGAGTGTGGTGCTGATAACACCAAGGTCAAAGGTTTAGAATCCCATATTGGCCAGCAGCCAAAAAAGAAAAAAAAAAAAAACAAAAAACAAAAAACTGAGCAGCAATAAGAACTGTGGGTCTAGAGTCTTAGGCTGGGGCTGCTTCTGATTAGTGCCCCATATCAACTCTGAGGCATAGAGTGTCTCCAGGGGACAGGCAGCCTCAGAGCTTGGGGGGGGCTGATTGATTTGGAACAGAATGCAGGAAAAGCACATTCCAGGGGCATTGATGTACTTAATGTGATCTCTGTAACAAATAAGCAGGGAGGGCCAACACTACAGCTAGCCTGAGGCCACACTGATTGGGATGAGTAACAGATCCACAGATCAGGGAGAAATTTAACAAGGAGATTTGGGATAGGAATGAGACAATCATGGAGGGCCTTGAGAAGCTCCCACAAATCCCTGGGACTCAAGAAGGTTGCTTGCATGCACATGGCCACACAAACCCAAAGGAGAGTCTGGGGAGGGCTCCAGCTGTCTAATTGTCATTGGCTGAACATGCGGCCTTGTATATGCAGAAAATAAATTCTGGGGAAGACTTCTAAACTTCCTGAAGTTTCAGAGCATTCACCAAGCCACACATAAAGCCAATGGCAAAGGATAGAAGCTAGTAAAGACTCCAGGTATTTAAACAAAACCTCTGACCAATCACTGGCTGACTACTGAGTTATGCTGAGCCAGGGGAAATTCTAGGAAGCCAGGTTTAAAAGTTAAAAAAGAAAAAAAAAGAACAAACCCCCAAAAACACTAAGCAGAGATGTCAATGGCCAAACACTGCAGTGGAGACAGACTTCAAAGAATTCCTAGACAAATCAACAGCAGATAGCACTTTCCAGAGGAAGAATATAGAACTGAAAGTTGCTGTGATGTATTATTTAAAATGCCCAATTTTCAGCAAAATTTATGAGAGCAAAACAAACAACATAAACAACAAAAAAAGGAAAGTGTAACCCATGCACAGGCGAGAAAAAGTCAAATAGAAACTATCCTGAGGGGGACCATGCTGGATAAAGACTTTAAAGCAACTATTATAGATATATTAAATAAACTAATGAAAACTATGATTAAAAATTAAAGGAAGCACAATATTGCTGTGGTCTGAATATTTACGTTCCCCCAAAATTCATATGTTGAAACCTAATCACCAATATGATGGTTTAGGAGATGAGGCTTTTGAGTTGTAATTAGATCATAAGAGCAGAGACGTCATGGATGGGATTGACGTCCTTATAAAAGTGACCCCAGAAAGCTGTGTTGTTCCTTCCACCATGTGAGGAACAGAGAGAAGTTCAAAGTCTGTAATGAAGAAGAACCTCGTGAGAACCCAGCCATGCTTGTTCCCTGATCTTGGACTTCCCAGTCTCCAGAACTGTGAGAAATATGAAGGTATTCACAATATCATTTCATTCCATTTTTCCCTGAACTTTGTGATGTACCCTTATAAATTTATATTGTTTATAAGCTACCCAGCTTATGGTATTTTGCTATAGCAGCCTAAATGAACTATGGGAGATGCCAAGAACTCGTTAAGTAGAGATATCAATGAAAAGATAGAACTACTTTTAAAAAGAACCAAATGGAAGAACACAGAAACTGGAATGAAAAATTTACTAGAGGAGCTCAAAAGCAAATTTGAGCTGGTAAAAAAAAAAAGAATCAGCAAACTTGAAGGTAGGTCAATAGAGATAATTCAATCTGATGAAAAGAAAGAAAAAGGAATAAAGAAAAATCAACAGAGCCTCTGACACCTGCAGGACACATTTAGCATACTCACAAATGTGTAATGGAGTTTCAGTATGAGAGGAGGGAGAGAACGAATAAAATATTGGAAAAAATAATGGCCCCCAATTTTTCAGATTTGATGAAAAACATTAATCTTCATATCCAAGAAGCTCAAAGAACTCCAGGTGGATAGAGATCCATATGTAGAGATATAATCAAACTGTTGAAAGCCAAAAGCAAGAAGAAAATCTTGAAAGTAGTAAGAAAAAAACTACTCATTATGAACAAGGGAACCACATTAATATTATCAGCTGACTTCTCATTAGAAACAGTAATGAGCAAAAAACAATGAAATAAAATACTCAAAATTCTAAAAGAAAAAAAATTGTCAATGAAAAATTATATACAGCAGTACCATGCTATATGGGAGCTTGAGGCAGAAAAAAAAAATTAGTAATACTGATTCTGTCTCCATTTTAAATTTTGATATTTTGTTCACCATGGATATTATTGCATCCGTTCTGACTTTTAAATATTGCATTAAAATAGAATTTATCTTGAGTACTAAGGTCTTCGATTTCCTTTAAATTTTGTGCTCCAGGTGACAGCTTCACTTGCATAACTCTAGTCCTAGTCTTAACCAGCAAAACTATGCTTCAGAAATGACGCTGAAGGGGCTGGCTGTTTAGCTCAGTTGGTTAGAGCATGGTGCTGATAACACCAAGGTCCAGGCAAAAAACAAACAAACAAAAATTAAAGCTGAAATAAAGACATTTCCAGACAAAGACAGCAAATGTGCTGTTAGCAGATCTACCTTACAAGAAATCCTAGATAAGTCCTTCAGGCCGAAAGGAAAAGACACCCAATAGCAACTCAAATCCATATAAATAAATAAAGAACATTGGTAATTATGTAAGTAAATATAAAAGGCAGTATAAATATATATATATATATATTTCTGTTTCTTCTCTTGACTGATTTAAAGATAATGGCATGTAACAATAATTATCAAATGTGTTGCTAGGGTAATGACATAAAGACCTAATATATATGACAACAATAGCACAAAGTGGGGGTAGGGCGCAGGGGCAGAATGGAGATGAATTGGGGCAAAGAAATGAAATGAGACAGTAACTAATGCACAGGCAGAAATGAACATCAGAAACGGTAGACCTGTGGATTGATATAAAATACTCTGTATGTTTCTTCTTTTTTTCTTTCTTCGAAAGACTTAAAACTGTACAAAGAAATGATTATAAGACAATAGAGGGGGGAGAGAATGCAGCCATATTGGAACAAAGTTTATATATATTTACTTTCACGCTCCTGTGACCATGATGCAGGGATGATAGGCTATACGGAGAGGCTTTTGGAAGACTTCTGTTGGAGAAAACAAAAAAAGGGAGAGAGTATGAAATGAAAAGAGGCCCTTGGTCCATCAATTTCTTTTTTCTTTCTTTCTTTCCTTTTCTTTCTCTCTCTCTCTCTCTCTCTCTCTCTCTCTCTCTCTTTATGGTTTAGTTCCTATTGCCATGAACTTTGTTCTTTTGGTCCATCAATTTTTTTTTTTTTTGTGACTGGTAAAAGGATTGCAACCCTCAGCACGGTGTCACCTGCACCATGCTCAGCCACTGAGCGCACCGGCCATCCCTATATAGGATCCGAAACCGCGGCCTTGTTGCTACCAGCACTGCACTCTCTGGAGTGAGCCACGGGGTTGGCCGGTCCATCAATTTCTTGAGGGCAGAAAGCAGAAATTTAGTTGAGAAAGCTATTTTCAGCTACAAACACAAGTGTGTGTTTGTTTGTTTACCAAAAAGGAAAGATGTCACAATGAGCAAAGTTTAAGGGTCCAGAGGGCAGAGCCAGAAAGAACTGACAAGAACAATGAATTAGGGAATCACTAGTAAGTTAATTTAGCTGGTTGCAGGAATTAAAGCCAACAAACAAAAATCAGTAGTGTTTCTACATACCAGAAATAGAAATTGAGAAATGAAATTTAAAAATACCATTTTCTAGCATCTGAATACATAAAATACTTAGGGATAAATTTATCAAAATATGGGGCCGAGCCCGTGGCGCACTCGGGAGAGTGCCGCACTGGGAGCGCAGCAGCGCTCACGACGGGGGTTCAGATCTTATATGGGGATGGCCGGTCACCAGCTCACTGGCTGAGCGCGGTGCGGCCGGTCTCAAAAAAAAAAAAAAAAATTTATCAAAATATGTACAAGACCTATACACTAAAAACTATGAAACTTTGCTGAGAGAAATTAAGCAACCCCAAATTAATGGAGAGACATACACCACGCTTATAGACTGAAAGACTCAATATTATAAAGATATTACTTTTCCCATATTAATCTTGGGATTCAACTCAATTCAAGTTAAAAATACTAATAGACTTTTTTTTTGGTAGAAATTTATAAGACAGTTCAAAATTTAATATAAAAGCACAAGAAGCTAGAAGAGCCAAAACAATTTTGAAAGAGTGTAATAAAATTTTGAAGAACTTAAACAATCTGATTACAAGACTTTTACAAAGCTACAGTAACAAAAAAAGGTGAGGTATTGGTATAAGAATAGATATGTAGAAAAATGAAACAGAGTAAAGAGACTAGGGATAAGTCCACACACACACGAACAATTGATTTTTGACAAAGAGATCTTTGACAGAAGTACCTCATGAGGAAAGGATAATTTCTTTTCTTTTCTTTCTCTTCCTATCTCTTTCTTTCTCTCTTCTTTGTCTCTCTCCTTTCTCTTGGAAACCCTTTCTTTTCTTTCTTTCTTTCTTTCTTTCTTTCTTTCTTTCTTTCTTTCTTTCTTTCTTTCTTTCTTTCTTTCTTTCTTTCTTTCTTTCTTTCTCTCTCTCTCTCTCTCTCTCTCTCTCTTTCTCTCTCTCTCTCTTTCACTCTATTTCTCCTCTTTCTTTCTAAGTAATGCTGAAGTAACTGGTCAGAAGATACCAGTTGTAGGAAAGAAAATGGATCTTGACTTATAATACTTTATGATACAAACAAAATTGAACTTGAATTGATCTGAGATATAAATGAAAAATTAAAACTATAAAACTTATAGAAGAAAATATTTGGAGCAGGAAAGATTTCTTAGGACACACAAAACTTTATTAAATATGAAATTAAAAAGTTGATAAACTTTATTAAAAACCTGCTCTTCAAAACATACCACAAAGAATATGATAAGGCAAGCCATAGATTAGGAGAAATAAAATTAGAAATAATTTGACTTTATTTAGTAAATTTGAGGGATTTGCATGTCCTATGATCCAGCAATGCCATTCTTAAGATTTATATCCTAGAGAAACTTTTACATACTCCATACATATAAGGGGATGAGGGATGGGGGCTGAGGGTTGCAGATGGGTTAAAAAGTCACTTTGCAAGATGTAACCCAAGGAAAGTACAAATTTTTCACATTTTCTTTATTTACAATTATATAAGTACAATGAGGGCCAATTTCAGAATGAGGACTGAGTCATTGCAAGACTTTGCTACATACAAGATTCCATTAAATTAAATGAAGAGTATTTACTACTCACTTATTTTACAAGTATTTATCAAAACAGAGGCAAAAGAACTTATCTTTAAAATTAAGGATCTGGAATAATCCATTTCCTAAAAAATGTAATTTACAAGTTAAATATACCATTTTAACCAAATTTCCAATTTTCAAGCATTAGTTGGTGTTTCTTCAGATTAGAATAATACGAAGGACAACATAATGATTTGGATAGTCCCATGGACTTTTTTGGTAATGGGATTTATTCTATGTACTCAAAGTAGATTTTTTATTAGGGGTGGGGGATAAAAAAGATTGCATTCAATTATTTCTGATCTGGGAAGAATGACAACAGGTAGCTTCTGTAGCTTTAAAGGATTCTGTCTCTTTGAACGTGGAACTAAACTGGTGGTTTTTTTTTTTTTTTTTTTTTTTTTTTTGTCTTTTGTCTTTTTTCCGTGTCCGGCAACGGATCGCAACCCTCAGTGTTGCCCCCGTACCGGACCGGGGACCGGCATCGGGATCGCAAGCCTCGGCGTTGCTCCCGCGCCTCGCTCAGCCAGTGAGCGGGAACCGGTCTGTACGTGGGATCCGAACCCTCGGACGGGAGCGCCGCCGCGCTTCCCAAGCGGCGCACTATCCAGTGCGCCACCGGGCCGGCCCCTAAACTGGTGGTTTTTAAAAAACTTTTTCTTTGAAGAAGTGGAAACCTTTTTCAAGTGCACAAATAAATTATGTGCACCCCTGATATCAAAAACATGAAAGTAGAGATGCTCAGGTTGAAGTGGGAGTGTGGTGGCCCACAGCTGAGCTGCCTTAGTTTTGTCCACAGAAGATGACCCTAGAGGAACTTCAGAAAACCTCATGCTACATGGAACACATTTTGAAAGCCTATGGACTAAATTAGCTCTAAAGACCCCTCCAGCACTGGCAGAATCCATGTAATTTAGAATAGCTAGCACCTGTGTTATTTTCCTTCTTAAATCCCTATCCTCCATCCCATCCTGCTAAAAATAAACACTTTGATAATAGGATCTTTCTAGTCCTTATTTTAGGGCCATGGACTCTGTGTCCCCACCTTCTCACTCCCATGCCATCTAATTTCCAGTGATCTTGATGTATGCCCAAGACAAAGTCTTACTGGCATGTATATGAGTGTGTGTTGTGCACAGTTTTTCTCAACTGACACTCAAAGTTTTTTGACACCCCTCCCCTTTCTAATTTCTGGTTCATAATGTTTCTGACTCAACTAGACTTTGAAAAGAAAAGAAGTGAAATAAACTAATGGCCTAAAGATACCCTGGTGTCCAGGTGTGCATGTTGCCTGCCACAACTAGCTGACCTGGGAGATACTTTTCTACATGCTCCATAGAGCACAGAGGTCACTAAGGGCCCTCAGCAATGATTCTGTCCCTGAGAATTCCTGCTTTGGGCTCCAGGTCGATACGGATTTTTCCGACTACTCTTGTGGTGTACCTTGTACCATCTCTGCTGCTAGAACTGCTGTCAGAAAAAGAAACTGGTTGGAGAGCAACTGCACCTTATATAAAAACCACAGGAACATTTTCCTATGTCAGTCTTTTGAAGGGCAAAATGAATAGTTTTCCTGTTGCATAAACTGTTCCAAATTTAAGCTAGGAAGTACTTGAAGCCACTTCGCTCAGACTGTTGGGATGCACGTTTATAATGCAACTCTTAGTTTTGCTGTGGGATATGATCTCTACTTTTGTCATCTCCATGGAGGCAGTGTGGTTCATGAGGAATATGCTTAAGAGAAGTTACTTGAGAAATCCTTTAAAACCAATTAAGAACATTTCACCATACGGTACATTGAGCACATTGCAGGTACTGATCTTTATCTGCCATCTATCTCTGTTCTCATTGCAAATACACTAGTGTGTGTCTATATCTATATCTATATCTATCTATATTAACTAATAGACTTTTTGAGCAGTTTTAGGCTCAAAGAAAAATGAGTGGAAAGTACATACAGTTCCTACATGCCCCTTCATCCCCCTCCCCATTTTTCACTGTTATTAATATCTCACATTTCTATCAGCATTCTGGTTGCCACCATTTAACCTGACTCCACTGCTGGATTTCTTAACTGTTGATCTACCACCTCTTTAAATTGCTGCTGTTTCCCCCTCTATATCCAAGTGCATACTCCTTTTTACACAGTATGCTTTGCAGGGAAAGGAAACCAGCAGTTGTGCCAAGAACGACAGTTGTGCCAAGAATAACAGCTAACTGAGCATTTACTGTGTGCCAGGAAGTGTTCTCAGCATTTTAAATGTGTTCCCACATTTCATCCTCACTTCCACCCAGTAAACTGGGTGCTGCACATTCTCATTTAATCCTCACAACCAACATCTTTATGAAAATCATTGAGATTTTATCTCAGAAATATAACTGGCTCATGAAAATGTGCACAGCGTAAGCAACTTGGTAGAGAACAATGCACAAGAACCTGCAGTAAAGCTCCAAATACAACATCCTGCTGCATCTCTTTTTCCTAGTTGCAATAACACATTTAACCAGTCTCTAAAGCATTCCAAACGTTCCCTGGTTTTCTTGTCCTCTGAACTTTTCACCAATATTTAGCTTATTCTAGCTTGTTTTTCCAAATTCTTCCAGCCTCTCCTCAATACCTAGTTCCAAGGCCACTTCCACATTTTCAAGTATTTGTTATAAGAAACACCCCACTTCTCTGGTACCAATTTTCCTGTATTAGTCCATTTCTGGTGCTTTAAACAAAATACCTGGAGTCAGGTCATCTGGGCTCAAAAGCTTAGTTTTGCTAGTTACTAGCTATTACTTGTGAAGTTACTGAATCCCTCTCTGAGACTCATTTCCTCCTGTGTGAATGAGAAGACTAACAATTCTTCTCTAAGTGGTTCTTCCTTGCCGGGGCCTGACACTTGGTCTGTGCTGAAGCAGTGATTATGGATCCATCATTGGAGGGTTAAAGCCTGTACTCTGGGATGTCCAGGTAAATCCTGGCCACTTCGATTTCTAGGAGTGTGGTGGGAACAAGTTATTTAGTCTTCCCTTGTCTCTGTTTCCCCTTTGCAAAAGGAGGTTAATAAATAATAGCTTTAATAATCAGAAACACTGAAAGAATATTCAAGAAAGGGAGGTTTGGAGAAAATGAGCAAAGCTTTTTGTGACAGAAACGAACACTTGAGATGTTTCCCTATTCTTGTATATCCCTAAACCACTGAATGAGTGTCATTGGAATTTCTTGGGTAGCAGTTGCGGTGTAGTCCAATATCACCAGATGTGAAAGTAGAGCCCTGGGAGCAAGTCACTTAACCTCTCTAAATTTCTCTGTACATAAAACAAATAAGTGACATGTGCCCTCCTTACTTCTCATGGGTTTTTTTAGATGATGTAGATATGTGTATGAATTCAATGCTAATTCAATATGTACTGAGCATCATGCTAGGTGATATGGGTAAGAAGACCAATAAGACAAGATCCCTATCCTCCCTGAGCTTATCCAGAGGAGGGAAATAAACAAAACAATAATTATGTGTAATGAAGCATCAGAGATGCTCTGATACAGGTTTGTATAAGGCACAACTTGGGCACATATGAGAGCAATTGTCTTCATCTGGGGTTAAGGAGGAAGAGTTGGTAATGCTCAGGTTGATGTGTGAGAAAGCCTGGCTTAGGTGATTGGCTCAGGGTGTGGAGTAGCTGGAAATGAACTGAAGTCCTGAGTATCCCGGGTGCTTTGGGATGCCATCATCCGCCTGTGAACTTGGAGAGGATTGAATACCTGGAGATCAGAGTTTCAGAAGTACTGAGTAATGGTGAAATTTTTATCACTTTGTTTAGTTTATTAAATTTTGTAATTTTATTCAGTGTTTATTAAAGCACACTCGATTCACTAATAAATGTGGAAGGACTAATAGAATGAGAAAATTATTTTGTAACCCCCAATGTAAAAATTGATTCAGGTCATCAAGAATAGATACTTAAACCATCAGGTGAAAGGTTGTGGGGAAACAGTAGAGTCTTGCAGTTTTAAATTAACAGCCCATAGATGACTTATTAATTACAAAGGGACAAAATATGCCTTTATAATGGAGAGATTACCACATTATCCAAGTGGTCAAGCTTGACATTGCCACTAGTGCGGTGACCTGACGTCCTGCCTCCTGATGTTATGCAGTGGGAAGTAAATACTTCATCTACAATGTGTTCTTGCCAGAAATGTTCAACTTGAGTTTGACCACAAGGAAACAACAAATCCAGAATACGGGGTTTTCAGCAGGACTCTTCAAAGGATTTAATATAAACCAGAGAATAGATGTAACAGTCAAATGCAGTATACCAACCTTGATTGGATCCTGGATTAAAAAAAAAAAATTCTAGTGGTAAAGGACATCATGGAACAATTGAGGAAATTTGAATATGCATGGTATGTTGTATGTTGTTATTGAACTAATAATTTTTTTTTGTATGGTACTGGTGGTGTGGTTATGTAGAGGAGTGTCCTGTTCTTGAGAGCTGAAGTATTTAGGGGTGAAGTGTCCTGACACTTGCAGACTAATTTTTGGATGGTTGAGAAAGGGGAATTTCTGTGCATGTTTCCATGAGTGTGTGTGTGCAGAGAGAGAGAGAGAGGAGGAGAGGAGGGAGGAAGGGGGAGAGATATCAGGTAGGGCATAAATGTTACTACTTAATGAGTCCAGGTGAGGTTATAGAAATGTTCATTATATTGTTCTTTGACATTTTTTAATAACAAAAAAATACATTTCTTAACACATTTATCTAAGTATACATACAGACATATGTTTTCTACCAATACAAATAATTTGTTTTGTACATTTTTAATTGAATGGGTAATTTACCTTCTAGTCTTGCTAATAACAATTTCCAATATTAGGATTACTCATTGCTTAGGACATAGTTATGCTCAATAACTGAATGAATGTATGATTCTAAAAGTTACTTAAGGCAGTGCATGCATACATGAGTGTAAAAGTATATTTAATTTTATATAAACCATGTAATGAAACTGCAGACCTGTGGCTAATATCAAGGAGACTTAAACTCGTATATTTATATGTACCTAGATACATACACAATTGTATTGTATTTGTTTTGATATCGTTATTACTTTATTATTTCTATTATCCTGCCCTTTTTCATGTGTTATACAACACTAGTAACGGTACAATTTCTGAAGTACTTCAACTTGAATATGTGATTGAATCAAGACACCTCATACCACAAATCACAGAAATGCAGAAATACTAATCATTCCTATGATTACTATATTCCTGGACCTTATCTCAGCTTGCTGATTTAATTAAAATTTATTGCTTCAAATGTGTACAGACAGCCTAGGTATTTTCTGTATTCTTTCCTATGACGGTCTCTTGCCTTTCACATCTCTGTCCCCAGATCACATTGTACAACCCTCTGCATATCATGGGTACAATACATGATAGTAGCAGCAGCAGCAGCAAAGTTATGAAGACATTACTCATACTCAGAAAGTATAGGAATGTCTCAATTGTTTTAACTTTTCCAGTTAACAGATGCTCCTTTGTACATGGTAGGCATGGAAAGTACTTGTCTGATAGGATTATTTAAATAATCTACCTTATGATTCAGATTTCAGTTGATCTGGACAGTTGGAAACATTATTGAGCACATTCTAGATGGCAGGCATTATTGTATCAGGACAGAGACCTTTTATTTATTTTTTTCCCCAGTGCCTGATACAAATAAGGAGCAAGTTTATAAGCATGAGGGTACTTTAAAAAGTTTGAGGAAAATAAAATTAAAAGATAATATGAATCTTTCTATGAATTTTTTGAAGTACTCATATATGTCATACAGTATAATGTGGCAAGTGTAAATTTTCAGTGATTTAATGTAAGTTCCAAAGTGAACTCTACTGATGTAGACAGTATTCACCTCCATTTTGAAAGTCATATTCATTGGATGGACAGATTTTATCTTTCAGCACTTTGAAAATGTTTTCCTACTGGGCCGGCCTGGTGGCGCACTGCTACAGTGCGCCGCTTGAGAGCGCGGCGGCGCTCCCGCCGAGGGTTTGGATCCCACATACAGACCGGTTCCCGCTCACTGGCTGAGCGAGGTGCGGGTGCAACAATGAGGGTTGCGATCCGTTGCCGGACACGAAAAAAGACAAAAAGGAAAAAAAATGTTTTCCTATTGTCTTCTAGCTTATATAGTTTCTAAAAAAAAAGTCTTTGGTAATTCTTCTCTTTGTTACAAAAATTCTCTATGTAATAATTTCTTTTTGTGTGTTTGCCTTAATGATTTTCTCTTTGTTTTTGGTTTTCAGCAGTATGAGTATGATGTGTGTGTGTGTGTGTGTGTATGTGTGTATACTGCTCAGGGTTCTATGTGCTTTTTGGATTTATGGTTTGTTGTCTTTCATTAAATCCAGAAAATTTTTGGCCGTTATCTCTTTAATTAATCCTTCTTCCCTGTTCTCTCCCTTCTGTCCTTCTGGGAACCTAGTGACACCTGTGTTAGTCTGTTTGATGTTGTTGCACAGAACTTGGATGCTCTGTTCTCTCACTCTTTTTTCTCTTTGTGTTTAGTTTTGGATAATTTCCACTGATCTATCTTCAGAGTTACTGATTCTTTCCTCAGGTGTGCTTATCAAAGGGATTCTTTAGTCTCTTACATTATGATTTCTTTCATTTGATATTTTTTATAGTTTTTGTTTCTTTGCTGAGGTTTCCCATTTGTTCATGCATGTCGTCTATCTTTTCTACAATATACTTTAATATATTAGTCATAGTTATTTTAAAGTCCCTGTGTGATAGCCCTAACATCTTGGTCATTGCTGAGTCTCCTCCTGTTGATTGATCTATCTCTCAACAATGGGTCATTTGTTTTCCTTGCATTTTTCTGTCTCATAATTTTTTATTGAGTGCTGAACATTGTGAATTGAATAAAATACATTAAATTAAATAGCATTTATGCCTAGAGATAGTCACTCTTCTTCTGTTAGGCTATTAGTACAAGAGGGGATTTGAGTCAATAGAGTCAGTAGTAATAAAGGTTTAGTTTTTGTTATTGGTGTTGTTACCCTCAGTGAAATCAGAGACATCAAATTTCTCCATCAGTAGGTTGTCACTGCCTTGTTCTTCATGTGGGGGCATGGGGTGCAGAGGGGTTTTCTTGATATCTTTTTCCCCACCATCAGTTTATTCTAGGCTCTTGCCCCTCTCCCAGTTGCTGTTCATTACTCAGGAGTAGACTTGTGGTCGAATAAGGGGAGTTCTTGGTTTTCCTGGTCCAGTCTCAGGCTTAGACAGGGCCAGTGTGTCTGGGTGTTTAAACAGTATCCTTCTGGGTATTCTTTCCCATCCTCCACTGTGGCAGCCAAATGATTAATCCACTTACAAGGGCACAGTCCTCACAGTCCAATCACCTCTCAAAGGCCCAACCTTTCAAATACCATAATTGGATTTCCCACCCTCTTAACACTGCTACAATGGAGATCAAGTTTCCAATAAATGTATTCTTGGGGGATACATTTAACTCAATATTAGTTTTGGAACCAAACCCCACAAGCTTCAAATTCCAGTTCCATCAACTGCATGGTCTTAGGCAGTTCCATCACCTCTCCAAACCTCTATTTCCTTTATCAACCTATTAAATGGGGGATTATCAGGGTGCCAGCCTAGAGTTGTACACACTGAATCCTTCAGGGCATGCAGTGTCCATTCTGGGTTAGTGAAGGTCCTGCAAGGATCATACCTGCATAATAGAGTTGTGGAAAGGATTCATCCTCATGAGCAATTCAATCATGATATTCTTAAAAGTTTAAATTTTCCCCTTGTTAAAGAGATTTCAAACTCATATTTGGCAATAGTGTCCTATGATTAAACAAAAACTGCTTTCCAGGATGATAGAGTTTGGATGTGTTGTCCCCTCCAAAACTCATGTGGAAATTTGATCTCCAATGTGGCAGTGTTGGAAACTGATTGAGTCATGGGGGCAGATCCCTCATGAATGGCTTAATGCTCTCCCTGGGGGAGGAGGGATTAATGAGTGAGTTCTTGCTCTATTAGTTCCCATGAGAGCTGGTTGTTTATAGGACCTTGGCACCTCTCTCTCTCTCTTGCTTCCTCTCACCATGTGATCTGCTTGTACCTGCCACTTTCTGCCATGAGTAGAAGCAGCCTGAGGCCTGTGTCAGATGCAGCCCTCCCAGAATTGTAAGCCAAATAAATCTCTGTTCTTTATAAATTACCCAGTCTCAGGCAATTCTGTTAACTCAGGTAATTCAGTAACACTAAGTGGACTAATACACAGGACTTCCCCTACACTTTGCTCCTTTTCAAGAACATTTTTTTTTTCAGCTTAATAAAATTACTTAGTGTTCCCAGGACTCACTGCACTCCTTTCTATTTCTGTGCCTCTCTTCATGCCATTTTCATGCCCCTGGAATATCATGCTTATCCAAGTTACTTATATCCCAAACTTACTTGTTCTTCAAAGTTCAATTCAAAGTCCACCTATTCCAAAGTCCATGAAACCTTCCCTAATTCTTTCTCCGCCAGCTGAACACCATCTCTTTTTCCCTGATTTGCTCAGTGTTGTCCCCAACTCTGCCTCTGCCTGAGTCTTCTGCCTTGAGCAACTGGTTTTATTTGTGTCTTATTCTCCCTGCCCACTGGGAGCAGGGTGGGAATAAGATCCACGCATGAGTCACCTTGTGTTCTCCGCACAGTGAGCCGTGCCCTTAGTAGGTGTGCTGGATCATCTGGGATCAACTTGGCATCACTGCTAACCCCCTCCAAAGTCTCCATTGCAGAGGAGGGTGAGAACTATGTCTCCCAGAAACCTGTTGCAATAGGAGGCACTTGCACAGGGCTTGGAAGAGACGAGGTTGTGATTTTCTGGAAGCAGTTGCAGGCAGATGACCAAACAGTTATGAGATTTGAAGCAGTTTACAAGTGAGCTCCCTTGTAATTATCTGAATCATTTTTACAGACTGAGGGGCCAAAGGGAGCATCCCAGAAGTTCCTGATATGTGGAAGGTCTTTTGTGCAAGCTCCTGAGAACCTCCTGATGTGAAAGGCTTAGATTGTGGCTGATAGCCTCTTTTACCTTGGTTTCCCCAGCCTTCCAACCATTGGGTAAGCCTCTAATTCCTTGTATTGAAAATATTCATGCTTGGAATAGATTGAGTGGCTTCTGTTTTCCTGCCCAAACCCAAACTCTGACAGACTTGTAAAATATTTGCAAAATGAGTAAAAAATAATTCTATGTCATTGAAAAGTCAGGAGATATTTCATTTGTGTTTATCATTCAGGAGAAAGAAACTAACATTTACTTTGAGTTGATTATCTGGCAGACAGTTTCCCATGCATTATTTCCCACCTTCCACTCACCCTGAGAGATCACTATTATTGTCCCCACTTTGTACAAGATGACATGGCAAAATGAGAACCAAGCAGATACTCTGACCCACAAAGCAATGCCTTCCCACTCTGCAATGTTGCCTTAGTGCAAGTCAACTCAGTGTGCGGTTTTGTGGATAATCACAAGCAATTTCAAGAACTAGTTGAACCCCGGCATCTGCCAAATTCTTCAGGAAAGTTTTTCCTACCCAGCGCAATAAATCCCAAGTTTCACCTAAGTTATAGCACTGAATGGGCTACTGGTAGCAAATGGATATGATTAACATATTTGAGTAAATTTTTCTTCAATTATTTAGATGCCATTTGCTTACATACTGCTAAGAATAAGCATTGTTATGGTGGGTGAAATGGCAATGCCAGAAAAATTTTTTTAAATATCTGAAATGTGGGTGCAGTTTGTTTATAAACTCAAAATAGGAAGGATATAGTACAATACAAGGGTACTTCAAAAGTTCATGGAAAAATGGAATTAAAAGATAATGTGACTCTTTCAATGAACTTTCTTTTTTTTTTTCCTTTTTGTCTTTTTTACTGACCGGTAACGGGATCGCAACCCTCGGTGTCGCACCCGTACTGGGGACCGGCAACGGGATCGCAACCCTCGGTGTTGTGCCTGCACCGTGCTCAGCCAGTGAGTGGGAACCGGTCTCCACATGGGATCCGAACCCTCGGCGGGAGCGCCGCCGCACTCCCAAGTGGCACACTCTCCAGTGCACCACCGGGCCGGCCCTCAATGAACTTTCTGAAGACCCCTGGTATGCTTTATCAGTTAAATTACCCACCGATATCTTTTGAGTTCCTTTAGAGATTGTCTGGTAACTACTTCTCCTTAACCTCATGTAGATGCTGAGGACTTTGATTCTAAATACAATCATCTGGAATACTTTTCAAAGATTATTTGTTCATTGCTAGTTGTGCAAAATATTTTAGAGAATATAATTATGTGTGTTTTTATAAATATTACAGCCATCCCATCAATAGTTTTCTATGTTTAACAATAAAGTTGATTTGTATGTCTGATTTAAAACAAGAACAGGAAAGATTAGCAAAATTATAGTGGTAGGAAAATATAGAATATGTAGTAATACAATGTATTTCAGAAAAATCTCATTCAGAAAGAGAATTAATGTTCATGAGTTAGTATTTAACATTTTGCTAGAAAATTAGAAATACCACAAATTTTTTTTAACTTTATTCTCTTTGGATACTTTTGAATAAGTAAAGGGTGCTTCTTGAAACAACAAAAAAAGAGGCTGATTGTATTTCAAATGGCAGCATTCTTAAATTTGTAGATATTTGCAATTATGGCTCAGATTGGAGATGTGATCTTATAATTTTTAATTCTTTTAGATTTGAATGTTTTAAAAAATGGTGTATAAAATATCAATTTAAATGTCCAGAGGTATGACAGATTATTGTTCAAAACTATGTCTTCCGGGCCGGCCCCATGGCTCACTTGGGAAAGTGCGGCACTGGTAGCGCCGAGGCCGTGAGTTCAGATCCTACAAAGGGATGGCTGATGTGCTCATTGGTTGAGCATCGTACAGACCATACTGTGCCGAGGGTTACGAACCCCTTACTGGTCAGGAACCCCCCCCCCCCAATAAAAAACACCCCAAAACCCTATATCTTCCTTTATTATGATGGCTACGAATCCATTTTAAATGTTCATTTACTTCAATTTTTTAAAGAGGTGATATGATTTGGCAGCAAAGTTGAGATGGATGAAACAGTCTCATGTTTAAAAACAGTATGGTCAATTAAAATAACTTACCGGGAAAACACATAACAATCCAGGATTAAAATCTTCAGAAAGTGAGCAGGTCATCTTGCACTATTGGATTCTTCTTGAAGAATAGTAACATTTGTAAAACAAAGAGAACACCAATTATATCTGCCTGTACAAAACTAAAATAAGTTCAACAAATGCTCCAGTTAACCCAACACTAACTTTGCCCAGAGTTTGGTGCGACGGCCACCTTGAGGCCCTTGTAAATTTTCTCACCTTGGACAGAATCACAATTGATTGGTTTATCAATGCATGTAATTCTGATAGGTCTTACTAAAGCTGGCTTCCCTAGAGGACTCAAGATAACATAATCAAATAAATGTATCACATTCAAGTTTACAGATCAGGCAAAAAGCATCATTTATTTCAAAAGGGAAATCTTGTGCCTTTCTGATGGAGAAAACAAAAGATTGAATTGAAACTAATATTGCTAGTTAAGAAATAAAAAAGCCACCTATACTAGCTTGCTCATGAAAAGAAGCCTAGCTGAGAAGACTGGCAGGCTATAAACAGGAGACTAATATGGAGGAAGGAGAATGTTGAATATAAAGGTTTATTTTCCCTCTTTATTTCTAATTTAATATGTTTCTCCTTAAAGGCCGCTCTTTTAAAACACACACTTTAAAACATATTTGCATGCTAGGCACATTCACATACAGCTGTTGTTTTTCTTTTTAGAAGAATGTTTATTAGTGGAAACAAAGGAAGAAAGAAATCATAGACAAGCAAAAAAAGGAAAATAGAAAACACCTGTAATCCTGGGGCTGGCCTGTGGCTCACTCGGGAGAGTGCAGTGCTGATAACACCAAGGCCCCGGGTTCGGATCCCATATAGGGATGGCCGGTTTGTTCACTGGGTGAGCGTGGTGCTGACAACACCAAGTCAAGGTTCAGGATCCCCTTACCGGTCATCTTTTTAAAAAAAAAAAAAAAAAGAAAGAAAACACCTGTAATCCACTCGATCATCACTATCTTCAACTTGGTGCACCCACTTGTAATTCCTTTTCTTTTCTTAAAACTCCTTTAATTTTAAAATACAGATATAAATATACATTTTTACATGAATGTGATCATGTCAAACATATTTTTTGTTAATTATTTTCCTATAATGATTCTGTAAAGGCAGTAGAATGTTGAGAGAGCAGAGAAGGCAGGATTAAGCCTGCAGACACTAGAGCCAGACTGCCTGGCTTTGTGTCCTGGCTCTGTGGCCTCCCAGCTGCAGGACATAGACAACTACCCAACTGCTCTGTGCTTCAGCTTTGTACGTGCAATGGGCATGATATTACTATTACATTTTATCATATATTTTACATTATATTCTAATATACTATATAATGTTATAAGGATTAAATGACTTACTACTTTTAATGTGCTTAGAACAGTGCCTGCAACATAATGATCCTATGTAAGTCTATAGAGCTTATGTAATCACAATCTCTTGATAGGTATTTAAGTTATTACCACTTTTCTGCTAAAGTAGGCAATTTTGTAATGGATTTTTTTTTACGTATGTCCTTGCACATTTGTCCAATTATTCCTTCAGATAAATTCTTATCTAGTATACTAAAGCACAACACAAATCAAAACAAAACCAGTTTTCCAAATGTGAGATAAAAGCCCAATGTTAGCAGTCTTGGATGCTGGGCAGGCCCAAATCCTCAATTTTTGTGCATGTAAGCTTTTTTGGCCTGGGTGTGTACCACAATTGATATTTTCCTAAGCTACCATTCTAATTAGTTAGCTCCCCTTCTCATGAAGGCTGGATGCTAAAGGTTGGAAAGAGGTCAGTGCCTGCCCGCATTTGAGGCAGCTGCTGAACCAAACAAGCCTCCCGGGGAATTAGCTAAATAGAATTTGAAAATTAAGGGGAATAGAGGCCATCCATTCAAATTAATAAGATGATGTCACATCTTTTAACACCAACTCAATAATTAGTAAATTAGTCTAGAGTCTACCTCTGTTTAAAATAATAAGAATGAATTCTAGAAACAGAGGACTTGCTTTTAACAAAGAGTTTACTTCTAAACCAATCATTCTGCCAATAAGTAAATATTTTACTATCTAACATTTCAAAGCCTAATGCTACTTGATTACATGGTGCCCTATGATCTTCCTTCAAGCATTCCCTCCAAACACGCTCCTTTCCCTCTATCTTCACACAGTGTATGTTCCTCGTCCCTTTTCCACCTTCTCCCTTTTGTCTGCTGTACCAAGTCTTGCCTTCTTTTCTTTCCTGAAGTCAGGATTTCTCTCTATTTCCTCATCGTTTACTTTCCTGTTGATTCCCAACAAGATGGTATGTAGCCCATCTACTTCACTGATGAACCAGTGCTGTTAAAGACCACAAAAATTTCTTAAGGGTTAAATTTAAAGGACTTTTACTCTCAAGCCTCATGCTTTGGATTTTCTGCTGTATCTGACATTTTATTTCCAGCTATTTCTTGACATTTTCTTCCCTTGATGCCAGGAGTTAGCTGGTGACCTACTCAGTGCCTTAATTAGGCTCAAAGATATCTTTTCTTTTTTCTTCTCTTCTTTTTCTTTCTTGTCAACATGCTGTTTTTAGCAAGAGTTGTATTAATTCATTTCCTTTTAGAAAGATATCATTTACTAATTGCTGAGTCATTGAGGCCTTAAAAAAGAAAATATCATAACTACACGTTTCAAATTTAATTTGCACTACAATCTATAGTCTTTTCCATATAATCTTCTTTAAGATAAAAAGAGATTCACCTAGAATCTCCACAAAACACTTCTAACTTTATCTGGTATTAGATATTGTTACCAAGTCTGCATATGAGTCCTGAAGTTTAAAAATGTATTTTTGCTAATGTCAAAAAGATTTCTTGGGCATCAAACATTGCTGAAATTCTGGCAGATGCAGTTAGCATTCATATACACTAAAATTCGGTAATGAATGAGTTTACCACAGTGATGAGGACCATCAGAATATCTTAATTCCCTGCTACTCTGTATTTGGAATATATATACTATATTTCTTAAGATAAAACAGCATTTTGAAAGCAATCTAGAATATTTTCATATCAGCAATAACTGAAGAAAGTTGAAAGTGACTTAAAAGTTTTAACATTTAGTGCCATTTCTTTAAATGTATGGTAATTCCCTAGATCTTTCAGACTCCGATATATAGGTTTCTACTTTCTGGAAGGTTCTACCTTTTGTCCTTAAGAAGTGCTTTGAGCATAGTCTGAACTTTTTCATAAACAGGCACTACAAGAAATGATAGTAATAACCATTCTGAGATGGCCCCTATGAGTTCTGCCCCTAACAATATTTGAGTGATTATGTTCTGCTATATGGCAAAAAGGGATATTGCAGATGTAATTAAGGTTACTAATTGTTATGGGTTCAAAAAGAGGTTGAAATCCTAACCTCCACTACCTGTGGATGTGACCTTATTTAGAAATAGTGTCTTCATGGCCAACCAAGTTAAGATGAGGTCATTAAGGTGAGCCCTAATCCAATGTAACTTGTGTGCTTGTAAAAAAGGACAAATTTGTATAGAGACAGATATGGTAGAGGGAAGGCAATATGAAGACACAAGGA
Source organism: Galeopterus variegatus (assembly GCF_000696425.1). Classification (NCBI taxonomy): domain Eukaryota; kingdom Metazoa; phylum Chordata; class Mammalia; order Dermoptera; family Cynocephalidae; genus Galeopterus; species Galeopterus variegatus. The sequence continues at coordinate 83,669 of NW_007726689.1, read as the reverse complement.
GAACACCATCTATAAGCCAAGGAATAGCTGAGGGTACTGGAAGCTAGGACAGAGCCATGGAACAGATTCTCCTTCTCAGCCCTCAGGAGGATCCAACCCTGCCAACACCTTGATTTCAGATTTTTAGCCTCCAGAACTGTGAGACAATACATTTCTGTTGTTTAAACCACCCAGTTTCTGGTACTTTGTTATGGAAGCCCTAGCAACGTAGTGCATTAATTGATTGATTTTGAATTAAGCAAAAGGGAGATTATCCCATGTGGGAATAATCTAATCACATGTGCCCTTTAAAAGCATAAAAGACTTGTCTTCAGCTGGTAGCCAAAGAGAAGTCAGAGAGATTCTAAGCATGAGAAGAATCTGATGTGCCATTATGTAGTCTGAGATGGAGGGGCCACATGGAAATTAACTGAGGGAAGCCTCTAGGAGATGAGAGCAATGTGGCTGGTAACCAGCAAAAAAAAAAAAAAAAAAAAAAAAAAAAAAATGGGTATCCAGTCAAACAATTGCAAGAAATAATTCTGCCAACAACCTGAGTGAGTCTGGAAGCAGATTCTTTCCCAGAGCCTCCAGATATAAGAGCCCAACCCAAATGACACCCTGATTTTGACCTTTGATTTTCTGAGCAAGAAAACGAAGTTGAGCCCATCCAGATGTCTAACCTATAGAAGTATGAGATAACAAATGAGTGTAGTTTTAAGCTGATATTTGGGGTATTTCATTATGTTGCCATAGAACACACAACATAGCTAGTAAGTATTGGGTGCTTTCTCCACAAGTCACTATTTTAAGTGTTTTGCATTAAAAACAAAAATACCCCACCAAAGTATTGTCATGGAGCTATTGCTATCCCAAGGCAATAAAGATAAATTCACAGTGAGAAATTATGTGACATCTGAGGAACAAGAGCCACATAACAGACAGACGGAAAACAGAACACCCTATTCAAGAGAAAGAAGAACCAGTGGAGTAGACAGAACAGGAATTTACAATAAATATAATTAACATTTTTATAAAGATAAGGAAGGATGTTGGGAACATGTCTCTAGAGCAAGTAATTATAAAGGAGAACCATTTAGCAATACTGAAAAATATATGTAATTGTTGAAATACAAACATATTAATGGCAAAACAAGTCATTCCTGATGGTCCAATACAAGCCTGGGGTACCACTTTGCAACCCCTTGTAAGAGTGAATTTCCAAGTGCATGGAAGTCACTGTCAGAAACTTTTGAAAGACTGAAAAAGAGACCTCAAAAATATCTTTAGGAATACAATCTGAATTTTTTTATGAGATAATCTTCTTTTTTTTTTCCTTTTTTGTCTTTTTTACTGACCAGTAACGGGATCGCAACCCTCGGTGTTGCGCCCGTACCGGGGACTGGCAACGGGATCGCAACCCTCGGTGTTGCGCCCGCACCACGCTCAGCCAGTGAGCGGGAACCGTTCTCCACATGGGATCCGAACCCTCGGCGGGAGAGCCGCCGTGCTCCCAAGCGGTGCACTCTCCAGTGTGCCACTGGGCCGGCCCATGAGATAATCTTTTAAGAATAGGAATTCTTAAAATAGGAATTAAGAAGTATTATATATAATTTATTCTCCTTCTGCAAATATTTCACTGTGTTATTGAGATGAAATAAGCCTGTTAGATATTTGGGAAAAACTTCCTGCAAAACTTTTATCTCGGTCTTGTCACAAACGTGAGTGATCTGCAGCTTGATTCCCATGTAGACTTAATGATTGCCACTTCTCATGAAAGATACAATGGAGAGAGTAAAGTCAGAGAAGGCAAATACAATAATCATTCAGGCTGAAGGACCGACACAAGTGGGTTATTCATTCACAAGTGTAAAGGCCTGGCAAGTTCTGGGACTGTGCTTTCCTCCTCTCCATATGGCTGGTCCCAGGTCTAGTCCTGAGGGTTGGCAGGAGGCATCCAGCGTCCCTACAGCTAGCCTAGCTACTAGTCCTGTTTTCCTCTGGTCGAAGGAAAGACCAGCCAGGCTTCAGGACAGTGTCTAGTGTCACAGCAAACCGAGGACCAAGGATGGACAGCAGACATACAACTAAGTCAAAAGCCAGGAGCTTGTTATAAAGCAAGCCAGCTCAGGCAAAGGAGGCCAAGGTACAAAGTCCAAATGCAGAAAATCAATGAATTAGGAAGGTCACCATTAAAGTGACTGGTGAACCAGGTAGGAGGTGGACTGGAGGATTTCCACGAACCGAATGTCCATGGCTGTGGCAGCTTTTTCTATAGACTGATGAGGCATTTATTTAGAGAATGAATGAGTGACATGGAGTTTTGCCCAGAACCACTGCTCAATAGTTTTAACCCTACTACCTCTGACTAATTTTTCTGATAGTGACTTTCAACCTGCCTAGAAATGAGAGGTATCTCCTGTTTTTAGATTTTCCATCAGGACACTCCACCAATTTTATCTGGGAGTCTAAGATCCTTTGTCACATCCTTTGGACACCAGGCTCACCTGTCGCCACCTGGGTGGTTGGGGCTCTACCTTGCTTGGCCTGTGTCTAGACTGCCTCATCCTGTTGCAGTTAGTGGGACATGCTGAAGTTCAGACACGTGACAGAACATCCATGAACAAGATTCTGTAAATCACAAAGGCTGTGAAGAAAAGGCATCACTTCTCATGTTTTGAATATAGACAATGTTGGAATCTTAAAAGTGGTCATTTAGATCTAATCAAAGTACTATTTTTTGCATAAAGTAATTACGTAAGAACTTCTGATAAAAATTTTATCAGAGTCAGTGGTCGTGGCTCAATATAAAAAGAAATTCATGAAGGATCTGAGCAAATCCATGTATGAAAGCTCCATAATAGATTATTGAGTGAACTTTAGAAGTATTCTTAGTTCTGAAGGACAACTGCCTATGGGCTTTTTTTTTACTTTTTTGAGAAGTGGTGATCTCAACACCCACTTTCTCTTCCTAAGAGCACCCTATTTCCTTTGGGGGAATTATTTCTCCCAGGCCAAAGCAGTCTTCATGGTACTATATATTATCAGGACCTCTACCTTCACCTAGCCCAGGAGTATGTGATTCCAGTTGGGTCAATAGGAATCTCTCTCCCGGGACTCTGAATTACCAGCAAACCCAGTTAGGACAATGAAAACAACTTTTGGAGGTTTTCCTTCTAAAGTGAAGCCCAGAGTGCATCCTGCTGCCTAGATATCTGTGGGCTGTTCTAAATCTTGTCTTGGTTCTCTGTCTGGTCCTACCTAGGTCTCTGACCCCTTATCCACTTTGTGAGTAACCCACTTCAAAAATCTGGTTGGTTCTTGTTAATGGCATCAAAAGAGTCTTAACTGATATGACCTCTGCTATGTACCATATAGTAATCACCCCATTAAGGCATGGCTACATCAGTCATTAAGTTTGGAAACAAACAAACCTGAGGATAGATGTGTGCTCTTCCACTAACTTGTTCTGTGATTCTGAGAAACTTGCCTAGCCTCTCTGAGCCTAAGCATCCTTACCTGTAGAATGAGAAACAAAATTCTCATTCCAGGTTGTTGTTGGAATGAGGTGAGCATTTATGAGAAAGCTCATAGCATAGGTAGAAAGAAAACTTGTTAGTTTCTCTGTCAATGTGGTCATTAACAGTGAAAAACTGGTGATCTGGCCAATATGCCAAGATGGAGTGTTATGCAATCATTTAAAATCAGAGACTGTGTAAAGAAGTTATTATACATAATAGTCAAAATAATTTTCCCCCCTTATTACTGTGCTAGGTCACAGAGGCTGAGGTTGGAATTAGCTGTTCATGGGTGTATTAATTCTGACAATATTTCTTCTTTGTTGGCAATAAAGGTGACAAAAGTTCCTACATGAATATTCAGGAAAGCAACTTGCTCTGGAGTTATATCAAATTTGCATACTTATTACTTCAATTCTGGGCAGATTTAAACTACAACTCTGTTTACAGTGAAAGAGAAATCATGTATTGCTAGACAATACGAGTTTACTAAAAACCAAAATTTTGTCTTGGAGAATAATATCAGGCAGAACTGGCCTTTTCCTGCAATAATTAAAATTGTGACTGAAAGGTTGTCCTTTCTCTGGCTCGCCAATGCTTTGTGTGAGTTAATATGCAGCAGAGGCTTCAAATTGTACATGTATTCTTGGCAGAAACCCAGAAAACAAGAAAGCAAGTTGACTTCTTTTGCTCACTGTTCTATAACTGAGGATTTAAAAATCTTGCATTGGTTTAACAGTAAATTTCTAAAATAAAAGAACAATAAAGAAAAATACCCTATAATGGGCTCAACTCTGTGCTAGATAATTTGGATAGTGGGTCTAACGAGCCCAGTTGCCCCCTGCCCCTCCTCTGCTTCCACCCTGCCAAGAGGGAGGAAAAGAACTTTGTGAAAAACCTCAGCTTTCTTTACCTGTGTTCAACTTGGGTTAAGTGAGCATATTTATTTATGGAAATTTGTATAAACTGAATAGTCCATGGGTCCTGGCCAGAGGAGAAAAATGGTGGAACAATCACTGATTTAAGGCAACATTTTTCAGTGTCATTTGGGATCCATCTGCAACCAAATCATCGTGAAATTGTAAAGCAAACAAACAAAAAGTTTATATCTGGGATTCACTTTTGATTCAAGGAATCAAAATCTCTACAGTGACTCTATTAGGCTGGGGGCCACAGAAATCTAGTTCCTTGCCTTCTCCAATTTACCATCTAGTCAAGAGAAAACTAGAAGAAACAATGCATTTGGTGAACAATTATAGATTTTATGAGAGCAAAAGAGAGAGAAAGAGAGAGAGAGAGAGAGAGAGAGAGAGAGAGAGAGAGAGAGAGAGAGAGAGAGAGTGAGTTTTGGACAGACAAGGATGTGCAGGAGATTCTTATTGAAAATGTTATGTTTTCTCTCAATGTCATATGTCTCTAACCTAGTGGTCGGCAGCTGGCCACAGGACATTTTCCCCCAATAAGCAGTACTGGTCAGCACAGTGATTTTTGAAATTTGAATTATCAATGAGCATTTTAAACTGGGAAATGGAGCATAAAAATCAAGATATTCTCTCTTTTCTGAAAAATCAGATTGGCAACTGTTGGCCGTCACTGAGCAGTGAAAGAAATGCCCCCTTTGTATGGGCATTTGGAGTTCATTTTACAACATCCCTAACATTTTCTTTTTTTCCCAATCAACCAAAGTGCCAGTTGACAATTGTTATGGAGCTTATGCTGGTGTTTTTGTTGCTGTTCAATTAAGGAGAGAGTAAAATATTCTCACTCTAGGGGTTGGCATTCATTACCTCTCTGGCCCTAGCTCCTGGAGACATCTGAGTTTGAAAATTCTCTAGCAGTGATGATAGAACCTCTAATTCCAGCCCTTTTGACACCACTGTTTGCAAAATCTAGGCATATGAGGGTGCTTTATCAGAAATGTAGGCTTTCCATTTTGTAATAACTTTGCAAATGAGCAGCATTCTTTATCAAAACTCTTGGAGGACAATTCAGAAGAGGCATTTGGATAAATAAAATTACCTAGCTAACAGGAAAAAAAAAAAAAAGACTAGCTCTGAAAATCTCTTTCAGCATGTTTGGAGAGCACTCAATTCTGGGGCTACAGAGCCAAGCCAACACTTACTGCACAAACAATAGCATATTTCCTTGTTCAACTAAGATATGTATACCCAGGAAGCTTTAAAAATAGAATTTTTGCAATGTACTAGTAAGATAATTTCAGAGTATAGCATTTTATATTTTATAAAGTGACAAATTATTATTCCTTTCAACCCTGTAAAGATTGTATTGTCTCATTGTACAGATCAGGACTCTGCTGTTTGGTAGTAAACTGACTTATGTGAGGTCAAACAGCTACTAACCAGCAAAGCTGGATTTTGACATAGTTCTTTTGATCTAAATGCATTATTCTCTCTATTACAGAACAACCACCTGCCACTATTTGCCTTCCACTACAATTTCAGAAACATATTCATAAAAATAAAATCAGAAGGAATGTAGCACCACAGCCATAGTAGTCGTCCAGAGAGATCTCATGTCCCAGACACTCAAGTCTTTATTTTCCCCAAATAAAACAGAGAGATGCAAGGATAGCTGACTTAAACAGTTTTCCTCTGTGTTCAGGTTTTAAAAACAATTTTTTGATTTCATATTTTGGACAATTATCCAAGATATTTACTAGAGACAATGGAAGACTATGGAAATGCTTATGCTATGGGCAAGTTCTTTGAAGACTTCCACAGGAAAGATTCTATAGACATAACATATTAAAGCTGAAAGAGATTCTAAAATTATTTAACCTGATTCTTTTATTTTTCGATGAGGATGCAGAGCCCAGAAAAATGACATCACTTCTAAAGCTGACATATAACCCCCAATCTCCTGGACACTAAGAGTGTACATTTCTTATCAAATTTATTTCTAAGAGCTTATCTCTTTTGTTTATTTTGTAACTGTGTTCTTTTCCCCCTTTATATTTTCTGTTTTTAAAGCTATTTCTTTTATAATAATTAATCTCTTGTAGTTTATTTCTTTTCTGGTGCCCATCTTTGTAAAAGAGTTATTGTTAATAAAATAATAAGTACCTATGAAATTACCACTCAAACCAAAAGCTAAGGCCCTGTCCATAACCTGCTACAAATAAACATATAGTCCCCTCCATCCAGTTTCCCTTTGTCACCTCACCCCAGGTAACTATCATCTTGAATCTCATGTTTAGTTTTTCCTTCTTGCTTCCCTTTCTATATGGGTTTATTGCATCTATGTGTGTTCCTAAAAAGTGCACATGTGTATGTGTGTGTGTGTGTGTGTGTGTGTGTGTCTAGAAATAAACCATTTGGATTAAGAGTATTCACTTTTTAGTCTTTTACTTTTCGCTCTCTTCTTTTCTTCCTCCCATCCCTTAACAATGGTATCATCAAGAAGTAATTGATTTTTTGCTTTTCTCTTTTCCTCACAGACTTGATCTCAGGCTTCAAACTCCAGAACTTTCGTCCTTATCCCGATTCTGATGATGCGCTACATAGATTTCATATCTCTCCCGCCTCTAATCACATCATCTTAATTGCTTATGTACTTGGACATTGTTCTTTGAATTCAAGATTTTTAAAGTTACTAAACATTTATTATGAAGAAATCAAGGGTTGACTAGATAAAGATAAATAGCTGAGATAATGTTTAAATTGGAAGAGGATCCTCATGTAGAAGAGCCACCATTCCATGCACGTATAACAAAAATCTGGACTTTTACATCGGAGATAATTATATCTTTATCTGTCTAAGCTACTGTTATTTGAGCTCTTTCTGTTACTTATCGCTGAACCCAATCACAGCTAAAACATTGGTTTCTGTGGGCCATAAAATGATAATGGCTAGTATTAACTGATTATTTGTTTATTATGTTCCCAAGTTCAGTGCTAAGTACTGAACATCAGTTACCTCATTTAATCTTCACAACAACTCTCCGAGTTGATTCCTGTTATCACTCTCATGTTTAGGTGAAAATTCACGTGTAAGTACCTGGCTCAAGGTCCCAGAGTTGGAAAGTGACTGAGCTGGAATTCCCGTCCAGACCATTTCTCCGTTCTGCCTTCTCTCACAGGTACTTCAGAACACATGTGGATCGCTATGTTGACTGTAAACACCTAACCTGTTAGATAAACTGACTTAATGAAAAGACTTCCTAATTACTTTGTTTGATTACTGAAAGATCCAGTGAAGTGAACCATGAGCTGTCAGGCAAGACCCAGACCCAGCCTTAGCAGGTATTTCTGTTCCTTACTATTTAACTTATAAAAGGCACAGGCCCTGGGACTTTTCGAAACTGGTCTTTCAGCGGTGAATAGCAGTGTTTATCTTATTGTACCACCTATAAGATGCAGTGAGGATTTGTTTTAGGGTTCAGGGAAGTATTGAGGCACAACTTATAGTGCTAGATCCCACTCTTTTCAATACTGAAGGTAATCTTTACCAGTCGAAAATTGCTTCTGGCTGTTTGCAATGAAACCTGACTACAGTGGCTTAAAAATTAGGGCTGCTTATTATGAGGGGGCTAAAATGGGCTCTTCCCAGATGAATCAGGCCCCTTTAAGGAGCTTTTCAGGAAACCCCATACAATGACTTTTCCTACACATCGTCCACCCATAAATGCGAGGAAAGTTTGGAAGTATAGTCATTTGTCTCGGTATGTGGCTGTCCAAATACAATCTGTTGCTAAGGAAGAGAAGGGATGGAGACTGGGAAGGCAATTAGCAGTTTTGGCCAAAGGAATAACCCTCATGGGTAGAGTGCATAGACACTTCACTGGTGACTCTGCTTATCCTTAAGTCTAGACCTTCACAGGGAGGGGGGAGGGTTTCAGCTGATATGCAACAGAACATGCTTTTATCATTGGAAGGTCAGCATGTCAGGCAGAGAAGAATAAGGGAATGAAGAACGTGGAACAGGCTGGGACGTCTGCTTCTAGCTTAGGAGAAGATGGCTCCTATATCCGAATTCTTTGGAGTGTTAGTTGAGGTGAAAGCTCTGTTACTGGAAAAGAGAACTTTATCACATAGGTTCTGACACTGAGCTGGGAATCTGACATTTTTTACTTTTTTTAGATGGTCCTATTAAAAGAAACACAAATCAACAACTTAACGTGTAAATCCTTCTCTTTTTAAGCTGAAAATAACATCGGTAGTTGCATGAACTGAAAAGAAGTAATTTCTTACAGTTAATAACATTGCGTGTGAGTATTCAGTTCCTAATGAAGAGTTTGAAACTTCAATTGGAAATTATTAGTTAATGATTATCAGGCCTAGTCAATGACCTTCTGTCACCTGTCACCTGGGGAAATAGCAACAAAGGGAGAACAGTCTTCACATGGAATCTTTCTAGTAATTGCCCATTACTGAAATGATTTCAGGTGTGTTAAGAATTTTGAAAATTTAAACACCTACATCGATGACAATATGAAAATTTAGATGATTAAAATAATGCAATTGCATCAATAATGTCTGCTTATCGCTGACTTTTGTAGGCCTTACCCCAACAGTCTGGATTAGTGAAAAGTCCCTCTAAAAGTCAGCCCTTCCCTAACTTGGCCCTCGGTTAAGCACATCCTCCTGTGCTCTCCCTCTTGGAACTAGACCTCCACTTTCTCCTAGTTGTCCAAGCCAGACGCATAAGGACCAACCTAGCCTGTTCCCTTTCCTTCACGCCCACCCCCGTCTAGTTAGTCATTTTGTCCTGAGGATTCTGCCTTCCTGGTACTGATTCAAGCTCTTCTGTACTTTCCTTTTCCAGGCTACTGTTCTGATTAAGGCCGTAACATCTTTTGTCTGACAATATTCCAGCAAGAGTCTTTGAAGTGCTCTCCCTGCCCACAATTTTAACCTACTCTACTCATTCAAATCCTCTAGAGTTCCAGAGGTATTTATTAATTACCAGTCTGAACATGTCAGTGCTCTCTTGTTGAAAATCCTTTATGGCTTTACAGTTTCCAGGATAAAGATCAGACTCTTCGGTTTTGCATTCGAGGCTGTTTTTGGTGTTGCTCTTACCTGTCTCTCTAGTCTTATCCCCATCACGCCCCTGTACACACCTTCACTCCAACCTTTCTGAACAACTTATTCTTCCCTGCATGTGTCATATGGTTTACTGCCTCCATGACATTTGCATACATCACCTCTGGAATTCCCTTGGGATGTCCTTTCATTCTCCTCCTCAACCTCTCTTGCCTTGTCATCTTGTCCTCCCAAACTATGTAGTTGTCACCCTGCAGAGAAGCCCTCCTTTCCTGCCTGTCTGATTAGCTGCCTGCCCTCTGTGCCCCTGGATAACCGCCCATCCCTCTAGAAACAAGTCATTCTATTTGACTACTTGAAACTCATTGGTCTATTTGGGTCTCACCACTATTAAACAAAAGGCTCCTTGAAGATAGCGGCTATTTTTAAAAATTTTCTCTTTTGTATTCCTGGAGCCCAGCACAGTGCCTGGCATAGAACGGCTGCTGAGTAAAAGTTTGGTAAGCAACATAAAGAAAGAACTACTGAGTCTGGAATCTCACCCAGTGTAGTTTTCTGAGTATCAGCCTTTGCATACAGGACAGCCTCCATCACGGCCCTCCCCAAGCCACCCCTGCTCCCATCTCTCGCTATTTGGAGACTTAACACAGTGAAGGACACATTCTCACTCTCAGCAATTCTACCAGGGTGTGTGTGTGTGTGTGTGTGTGTGTGTGTGTGTGTGTGTGTGTGTGTGTGTGAAGCTCCTCTTGAACCTTTTGATTAGATTTAAAGCAAGGGAGTGCTTGAACAAGAACGAAAGTGCCACCGCTCCCCATCTTCATCTCTGGCAGAAAGAACTGATCCTCCGAGGTCTCAGACTCTCAGCAATTCTCCCAGGGTGTGTGTGTGTGTGTGTGTGTGTGTGTGTGTGTGTGTGTGTGTGTGTGTGTGAAGCTCCTCTTGAACCTTTTGATTAGATTTAAAGCAAGGGAGTGCTTGAACAAGAACGAAAGTGCCACCGCTCCCCATCTTCATCTCTGGCAGAAAGAACTGATCCTCCGAGGTCTCAGATCCGTCTGTACCAGCCCTTGAGAAGCCACCAAGCTGTCAGCATTTGCTGTCCCGGAACTAGACTAATGGGTACATTTGACATAAAAATAAAAGTATTGGAGGGGCGTGGGTAGTGGGTTCGCATATTAGTTCATCTAGACTGGGATAGTGGCAAGTGCCCCTCGCTACTTCTGTTAGCAGAATCCCTCTCCTGCTTCTCTGCCCCACTCCAGACACACCGCTTGATTAGGAGCTGCCATGTTCTCACAGTCAAGTAGTGAGCACCAGACCAAAGCTGACTTCATTATAATCCTTCTCTGCTCTTTTTATTGATAGAAATTTCAGTATTGTGTGTTGTTTTGTTTTTCAAGCTTGGGCCAATTAAAACATTATTATAATAAAAAATCCTTGTTTAAGTCTCCTTATACACACTTTCAAGTTGTTCTCCAAGTAGATAACTGGAAATTGAATTGCTGAGTGAATACAATGCCCATTCCATTTTTATCAGGCACTGCCCAACTGCACATCGAAAACAAGTTTAAAGTTACGCTCATATCAATAGTATATAAGTATATATTTCCCACACCCATACTATCCCTTGTTTGTGACCAGTTCTTTAATTTTTGACAATCTGGTGTGTGAAATGGTATGGTTTTGTTTTAAATATAATTTCCTTGATTACTATCAAAATTGAATATACTTAGAAATATTTATTAGCCATTGGTATATTTTCTTTTGTGACTCCCCCCACCTTATCTATTGGGAAATTTTTTCTCTGCTGACTTATGGGTGTTTTTAGTATATTCTTTAAGGGTACATTTGTATATTTTACATGTTGCACGTATTTTTCTTAGTATGTTGCTTGTATTTTGTGTCTTTTGTTTACCAAAACTTAATATTTATCATTTTTTCCTTTATGATTCCTGATTTTGTCTTCTTTAAAGAGGCCTTATCTCTCCTCTTTAAACAAATAAACATACATTTTATTTTAACACACATAATTTTTGCTTTAAACTTACATTTTTATTCCTTCTGGAATGTACTTTTTTTGTAAATACTGTAGATTTGGTATCATTTAAAAAAAGATAGTTAATTGTCCCAATAAAAATAAATTCAATGAAAATTGAATTGATCATTATGATTCTATTGAGTTAAAATGCCATTTTTAAAATAAACTAAATTTCTGTATGCACCTAACTCTCTTTTTATTTTTTCTATTTGTAAATTCCTGCCAAAAATACCATGCCATTTTGAATATTATTATACTAAGTTTTGATATCTGATTGGGCAAGTCTCCCTTTCTCCATTTAAAAATATTTTTATCCATTTTTTCTAGATTAATTTTAGAGTCAGATGATTAATTTCCATGAAAAATTGTGTTGGAATGTCTTATTAGTTAGGGGTTGACAACTTTCAACAAAGAGTCTTCCCTTGCCGAGAATGTACTATGCCTTTTTATTTCTTCAGATCTACTTATATATCTTTCAGTAACCTTATTTTTTTTTTGTTAAATTTTTATTTTGTCAATATACAATGTATATGATTATTATGGCCGATCACCGACACCTCCCTCCCTCCTCCCTCCCTCCCCTCCCCCCCAAGAATGTCCTTTCCGTTTGCTTGTTGTAACAACTTCATAAAAGAATAGTTGTTATATCTTCTTCCCCCCCCCCCCCCGGGGGGGGACCCCCCCCCCCCCCCCCCGCCGTCCCGTGGGCCCCCCCCCCCCCCCCCCCCCCCGGGGGGGGACCCCCCCCCCCCCCCCCCGCCCGCCTGGTCCCCG